>NC_056730.1:535175008-535225008 GCF_019279795.1 Protopterus annectens | reverse complement strand
AGAGAGTGTGAGAGTTGTTGTTATATGCATTGTATACAGCTAGTTTTACAGGGTATGTGTGTAAATGCTAGTTTAGCGTGGAATGCAGTCTGTCTGCATAGCTCTCAACTGTGGGCCTATCCACATAATGGCCAGAGGATTGGCTGTTAAGTTTTGTCTGCTCACCATAAAGTTCTTGTCTATGATATATCAGTGGCATTCTGTCTGTTGAGTGCTATCAGTACATGGCTACATCTATTTGTGTTTCTGACTTCATATTCCTGAGCAAGGGTATGTTGCAACCAATCCTGTAACACCAGCAACTTTCACAGTGTATAACAGCAATATTACAAATATGGCCCTGTGCTCAGGCCTCTGTCCTCCATGTATATACCAGGCTTTGACCATATGTCATGCAGTAAGAGGTTAAGTAGTGGCCTATCATTATGTAGTGCTGGCATTCCTGCTATCATTCCAGTGATGTTGTGGACTCCCACACATATTGTGGGGTAGAGTCCATATATATGTGGACTACAGCTGGACAAAACATGTATGACATTGTACAGTCCAGAGGTCAGTGCACGTAACACTATTATATGCCCTTGTAAGTCATTCTATGAGGGAGGGGTATGCACCATTTTTAACCAAGGCTGTTACAACATGTGAGGGATATCAGTAGTAAGACACATGAAGGTATATGGCTGTACATTTTTATACATTTCACCATGGGAACAGTGGTGGGCTAGTGCTTATTGTCTTACAGACAGTTCTGCTTGTCAGTGTGATAGTGATGTTTTAAGGTAAGCATTGTTATGTAGCAGATACATTTTCATTGTGACAACTTAATTCTTTTCCCACTAGGGGCTGAGTACAGGGTGTAATTGCAGGCTGCTGAACTATATCTTTAATTAATTAATGTTGATTGATTCTTATCTTCCAGGCCAGTGTTTCTTTACTGTTGTACTACTTGAAGGCCTTGGCCTGGACAGCAACTTATGTTATGCTTTCAGATTACTGTATCAAATGTTTTGCTTGAGAGTTGCATTACTCAGTGATTATGTATTTCAAACACCTAACTGCTATATGAAATGGCATATACAACTGAAATAGTACACAAATAAACATTTCTATGTATGCAAACCTGTATGTGGTGTCATATCCTTTGACTTGTCTGTGGGTATATGTTTCATGCAATAATTGTCTTTTGTATGAGAGAATCAAACACTGGCCATTCTAACAGGTGGCAACTATAGGAATACTGGCTGATCGATATGCCATGCACCTCTAAATATGTATCTTCGTATACATATCTATGCATATTAATATATGTATATGTATATGTATGTGTATATACATACATATCTATATATATATAAATATGTGTGCGTGTGCATATGTATCATTGGACTGCTTCCACATTGTGCATACACCTATGATAGAAAGACTGTTCTGCATGATATGTTATTAATATCATCCTGACCTTGTACAGCTGAGATGGATTACTGTTAATTTGTTGTGGCTATGTTGTGCATGGTCCTGGGTATGAGACTTGCAAGTTTTGGTTATTGTGTTGCAAGGCAGATCTGTTCAACTGTGGGGGAGGGGATGATATCAATAATTACAAGAGGTACTTATTTTGGGCCACCTCACCCCCATTAACAGTGCTTTTGATGAAATATGTATTTGTTGTGTTCTTTATATATATATATATATATATATATATATATATATACACACACACACACACACACACACACACACACACACACACACACACACACAAACATACCTACATCTACATTTATAAATACATTTCCCCTACTGTTGAATGACTGTGCTGGATGATATCTTTGAGAAAACATTAGATTTATTTATATCCGAATTGGCTTAGTGGTAAATCACTTTGGCTATAGTGTGCAGGGTCCTGGGTTTCAGACTTGCAAGGGCTTGTTGCTGGGCAGAACAGGGGCTGTTGGAGATAGAGTGATTAAGGCACTTTAAAGCAGTTGTAAGTGGGTTTGCGCAGAGCCAAGCGATGCTTACATGAGCTTAGCTTCACTTACGCCTACGTACAGCTGCTTATGGCCGCTTAAACTCATGCTAATTTCAAATAAAGAAAAGAAAAAAGGGAGATAGGAAAGTGGTGAAATTGGGGCAAGCAGGGGGGCAAACAAGAGGAGAAACAAGTAGGGATGTGTAGGATGGGTGTAGGAAAGGACCATAGCTCTGCATTTCTTTGGCAGCAACAGCTGCTTTTAATGTGGGCAATTTAGAATTTGGAGACTCACACTCTACAGGGAGTTGTGTGGGCATCATACAATATGGATGACTGGTAGGGTTAGATTGTGTGCTGGGTACATGTCTCTGGATGAAATTCAGAGCTATGTATGGGACATGATTTTTGTTTGTGGGACAGATGCCCTTTTTGTTTTTTTTAAGGTGAGAGTGGAATGTTAAGGAAGGATTATTGGTAAGTGTGGTGAGGGAGGTTTTGTAGGAGAGGTTGCATTTGCAGACAGACAAGACAGCATACAGGGGTGGTGTATGACACATGGGGGGTAAACACCTTGATGGGGAGGGTGGTTGGGAATCTGAGGCTCATGGGCCCCACAGATGGTAGTAGTGACACTGATGTCCCCACCCAATGTCAGTCACGACTACTCCTTCATAGCCCCGAAGGTGGCTGTGCTGTGGGCTGGGCTGGAGGGGCCGCCTGCCTCTCTAGCTGCAACAGCCTGCCCTCCACCTGGTGAAGGCAGTCATCCAGTTGTATCTGGAGGACACTGCGCACCATACCACAGACCTCATCCTGGGTGACAACATCCTCAACGTGCCCACTTGTGGGGGGTGAGCCACTTCCCCTGTAGCGGTTTCACCTGAGAGTGGTGCAGGACCAGCAGATGAGGGTGGTCTGGGTTGAGTCCCAAATGTGCTGGGACCCAGTGCCTTGGCCAGGTGGGGTGGGAGAGGCGAATCTACTGGGATCTGCTTTCCCATATGTGCTATGGTGTGGAAATTAACAATGAATATTGGTTAGTCATGCACAACACATTAAAACATTAGTCAAAATAGCATGCATGGATATTCCCATTTACCCAAAACAGTGTAATTATAACAGTGCCATAGCAAACAGAAGCCATGCATATATGGAATGACATTCAGGGCTGCAACAGCATGCCAGTTAGTGGTATGTCAGGCAGGCAATAAGATGATTATTCAACAGGTAATATTAGTATGCACACAGTTTAAACAATGATAAACCAAATGGAACAACAGTCCCAATAGTTGAGGTTTGTTTAGGAACATACCCATGTTGGTTTCAGTGTGATGGTTGGATCAGTTGAGTGGTGGGGGAAGGGAACAGATTCAATTGACAACTGCTATCAAGTACATTTGTCAGTACACTACTATTCACTACTCTACATTCTGACTACACTTGAACTCTACCTGGGCCATGGGGCTGCTACAGCACACCAACAGATGTATATATCAACAGAGCAATTGTACCCTTATTTCAGTTATACACATCAGACCTGTTTCTATACCAATTTCTTTACCTGTGGGCCTGTGCAGATGAACTGTGTGCACATTACATTGCTGTTTCTACACATATTTCAGATTCACATATTAGTTGCAGGCCCTGGATTGTGTGTTGTGTCTTTCACATACATCTACTGTGACATTCTCTGTGTGCAGGTTTCTTGGCAACTTGGGAAACTATCCATGACAGCGTGACACTTGAGGGGCTTATCTTGGCCAGACTGCAGAGTGTGGATGTCTAGCTTGCATCTATTTGTAGGACTGGGGCTGATCAATACAGCAACTGTACACCTTTCATAGTATACACATCATACTAGTAAGTCTATTCAGATTTTTTTACCTGCGTCCCCTGTATGGAAAATGTATGTGTTGCAGTACATTATTTTTTCTATTCAGATTGCAGTTTAAAACTGTAGAACCAGACTGAGATGTTAGTGGCAGTCCCTGGATTCGAACCATGCTGTGTGTGCAAAATTGAACTACAGGACTAGTCCTTATCAGACAGAGCTACTGGGGAGGTGTTGTGTGATGCTTGTGACATTTCTATCTAGTACATATTTTTTTGTGTACAGTACTTTTATTATTACATGTTGCATTATTTGTTTCCCATTTTCAGTACAAATTATGCTTACACAACAGACATGGTGTCACTGTTTGTGAAACATGTGCACATTAGCTGGATTGCACATTTGACTGTTTTACAGCTACATACTGCAATTTAGATTCCTGAGTACACAGTGTAGGTTTTAGGTCTGCACCTGTTAGCCTTAAACATTTCCCAGTACATTCACAGCTACATACAGCTGAAACTGAAAGGTTAACACAGGACAATGCTGGCAGACAAACAAGTAAAAGACATTCTGATGGGAATATGTACTGTTGCTTTTTTCCAGTTATTTGACATGCCCATTCTAAAGTATGCAGACAAGCAGTGCTAAATCAGTTTCCCTCAGTTAATGCATTCTGCAGGACATACACATTTCTATTTATCAGGTACAAGTGAAATGACATACACCACTGTTTGGGATCACCTTTATTAGTTTTGACATACAGATCTGTGTACAACTCAGAAATCCACAATTACTATTCGTGCATGATCTGCACAGGGGAATGCTTTTAATTTGTAACTGTTAAAGTAGGCCTGACATGGCACTTTCTTGGCAGGTTCACTCAGACACACTCATACATATTCAAATATTCCTCTCCTGCATGTTGTACCTTGTTTGCTACTGATATCTGTATTACACAGCAGCTGTGAATATTCCATTGTAACACTGACAGCCTGACACGGGCATTTATTCCTGACTTTTACAGCAATATCATATGTATATATATATATATATATATATATATATATATATATATATATATACAGGCAGGACTACCATTACTATAATTTTGATTTCTTACTGCTAATAGTAGGAGGTATTCTGTACTCACCATACTGCCGACGCCACCGGGCCAGTCACTGGGCATGAGCCTGCACATTCTGGGACCTCTCCACAGCAGCTGTATGGGGAGACATCATACATTAATCACACCTGCACAGTTGACCTTTTTCCATACTTAGTTGGAGATACGTAAGACTGCATATGTACAGACAGGTGGGACATCCTGCGCTCAGGTTTCTTGGATCCACTGGTCCAACAGTGCACCCCTCCTCCACTTCAGGTCATTATGGTGATGACGTACCTGCTCACCAGTCTGGGGTATGCCAGTGGCACTGGTGAGATCATGTGCAAACTGGTCCCAGGCCTCTGCTTTGTACTGTAAGTCCAGGTACTGGCCCTGCAGCAGCCTGCCATCATGGTTTTTAACTAGGAGGCCAACCATGACCCTGGACTCCTGGATGCCTCAACATTCCACTCGGAAGCACACACCTTCTCCAACGCCAGAAATTTTGGTCCTGCTGTGTGCAATCCCAAATGGTTATGGCTGTATTCCCACCTGTGTGGTTTAAATAGGGCAGTTTTCTCGCACTTTTTTCTTGATTGGCCGGCAATGCTTACACCAGCAAAGCAGAGCTGAAAGCAGATAAGCAATGCTTACACTAGCAAAGCCTTGCTTACATCTATTTTTTTCATTAAATTTATAAATTATTGTTTACATTTATACTTTACATATTCCCACCCCTACTGTGCTATATGTGAGCCATATGATTGACATCTATCATTCACATTCCTTAAAAGTTTATTATATAATTTGCCAGAGGGGGATTCGAACCAAGCATGCTCTACATGCTATACCATAGAAGTACTACTATACTACAGCAGTTTGATGACATTTTCTATCACAGCAACACTTGTATATTATTTTCAGGATTTCAGCCAGGCTAAGCATAGCAGCGTGCTGCCCAAACAAGCTGCGCAGTGCTTAAACTTTGGATTTATTTCATGAAAAAAAATATTATTAAATTTTTTATTTTTTATTCCTTTCCTCTTGCCCTACTGCTTCCATGCATGTAGGGCAAGAGTGCATACATTTGGGGGTGTGCATTTGAAGGTTCTTGCCTTCTAGGTATTTGTGGTTTTTATTTTTTTTTCAGTGTTAGCTATTTACATTTCAGTGTCTGTGGATGCTTGTTTACTATATAATATTAGAGCCAGGCTCTAATATTATATAGTTTGACACTCATCTGTGTCAGAAAGTGCCGTACGACACTTTGAGAGCAAAGGGGGCGTGTTTCAGGTGCAGACACTGCTGACACACACCCCCCTGCACTCATTCCTGGTTCATGTCCTTGCATATGCAAGGCACGCTGCTATCCTAAACAGACACAAACCACTCCATGCAAGAACAGCCTTATTCTTGCACGGAACTTCATGAATCCAGGGAATTGTGTCCAGCAATTCACAAAACTTGAAGTAAAAAGCATCTGTTGTTCCCACCACCACATAATCAGATTGGCAAAAAGGAGGGCACAAGCAGCTCCCATGGCAACACCACATTTTTGTTTATAAAACTCCCCTTCAAAAGAAATTAATTAGTGCTTCAAAATAAATTCCATAAGTTTACATAAAATAATAATTTCTGAACTAGAAAAACAATCCACAGTTCTAAATAATGAAAAAAAAACAAGACAAACCTAGGTCAACGAGAATGCAACCAAACAAATCTTGAACATTGATGCAAACAAAAATAACATTTTCTGAAGTAGGAAGTTTGGGAAAGTGGCTTAAAAAATCCGAGGAATCTTTCAATATTTACTTAAAATTACCTAGAATATTTTTTAGCATTTTATCAAAACACAAGGCCAAAGGAAAAGTTTTTGATTTTTTTACTGACACAATCGGTCTCATAGGGAGGTCTCCAACATTTTTATGGACCTTGGGAAGACCAAACAAGACTGGAATAATGGGTTTGGAGATAGATAAAAAGTAAAATGTATCAAGAGAAATGTAATCACAAGATTCACTAGTGAATCGTTCAGCCATAACTCTAGCACCTTATATGTGATGTAGATCTCATTAAGAGATACAGTCTCATACTTGTCCACATTCAAAAGAAGTGTTTGCATCCTATTAGAATAGTCCATCATATCCATAATAACAACCCCCACCCTTATTGGGCTTCATAATCCTCAGGCCATTGTTACCAGAAAAAAAGTTTAAAACATCTTGTTTATGTGGATGTAAATTAAAATAACCCTTACGATAAAATCGGGAAGAATAAAACATCTCAGTAATTTCCCTTCTACACCTATCTGCAAAGGCACTAGTAAGTGTGATGTATAGTGGAACAAATGTACTTTTCTTTTTAATGACAAAATTATTAGAAGGACAGGGTGGCTGTGCAGAGTCAAGTAAATCTATGTATTTGTTCTTATGATAAATAAACAAGTTCAACTTACAAACAGCTTTAATTCATGCAAAGAATCTGCCAAATTAAAATAACTGGTTGGTACAAAAGAGAAGGCCTTTTCAAAGAGATCAAAATCAACATCCTGGATAACATGGCTAGAATAATTAAAGATTTTAAAAACATTTCTGCCATAAATACATGGAAAATAAAGGAAAATGGAATTCTCAGTCCCAAGTAAACCATCCAAAAGTTTACTTAAAATATCCATCCTCTGCCCCTGGTCCTGCCTCTGCCTCTTCCTCTGCTTCCTCCTTTTTTTTTGCCTGATTCATTGAGTTCAAGTGCTAGCCCGGCATTTTGTTGGAACCTTCGTTCCTTACAAAATGTTCCAAAAAAGAGGAGGGAATAGGAGCAGAATTGACCACAACTTGGGCAACACTGTTGCTATTGGTGTTGTTGTTAATAGGAGACCGTGAATTATTTTTCACGGATAAAACAGTCTCACTCGAAGAGGTAGAAACTGGTCATGTTTCTAGATGCAACACCACTAATGTGGTCCATAGGTTGTTTGGGTGCCGGGTATGCTGAACAGGATGAGTAGGCATTTAAATCCAGAATAAATTTCTTCTCCTTTCCTAAAATTAAAGGCCCAAAACCTTATCAACCTGTTCAAATACCTTGTTATAACTAACAGCATGTTGGGCAGAAGACAAATTACTTCTAAGTTTTGAATCAGTATCATCTAATTGTGACAAAACAGCTGATAATCTAAGATTATTTTCACGTAAAATAAACTTCAAATGTTCTAGTCCATTTTTGTTACACATTTTGACTAGTTCCTCATAAACAATGTTGCCAAAATATACACCACTGGGAAACCTAAACATACAGAGTCTCTGCGGCACAATTTCTTAGCTAGACACACTTCAATATAAACATTTTCGAGCTGCAATTTACAATAATCACAAAGATGTTTTTGAAAAACTGAAAGCATTTGTTCAAAGAAAACATTTTGGTTCAATGGCTCCTCAAACCTCTGGCCAAAATTAAAAGGAATATGGTTAAGCTAGCCCTTATAGTCAACTAGAGCAATGTCCCCCAGAATATTCGGTGAACCGTGTTTGGACGCCATAACAGCAAGTAAACCCAAAGGCATGGCAGTCTATTACTTTCATCATCTGCTCTCTCAGAGAACTAACTAGTACACCTCTCGTTCATATATATTCATCTACATAGGTTGACTGATAATTCTCTACTACTTCTACTTCTACTTCTACTACATTTTAATAGCCCCAAACATTCCCAGAGGTTGTTGTCACTAAATGTTCTATATACCCAAATAAGGTCTCCTTTTAAATATCTATATTAGACACTGTACAAGTTCAGATATTTTAGTCTTTTATAGTAACTTAAATGTTCACATCTATGGATGCCATTGGTATATTTCTGCTGTACTCTTTCCGGTTTACTCATGCTTCTTAATCCATAGTGTAGTTTGTTTTAATGTAACTTACAAACAATAATCATTTCTAATTTCTTAGAATTTATAAATCTTTTTATACAACTTATAGTTCTATAGCTATCAGCAACTTATTGAATAGAAAAACTCAGAATCTGGATGTACCCACATACCCAGGTCCAAACACTAATCTAAAGATTCAATTACTGTATGCTAGATTTAATACTCACCTTTCAGTCTAATTCTCCCAAATTTTGTATGCTTGTTTTTTTTATGTATCTATCAGCATATTATTCTTCTGTGCCCAAAATGGTCAATTTAGTCGAGTTCTTTTAAAGACGTGCCCTATTTTTAACATATGTAACCACATATAATCAGTTTACCCATTTCAAGTCACCTGCATACAGACTGTGGAACACCTCAGATGAAAAACATAGATCTGAAACACACAGCCTAAACAAGTAAGGGTCTCGGACAGAGCCATGTGGGACACCCTGACTGTAACCTGGAATTTCACCTGCCCAATTGCTGTATTAAACTTGTCATGTCTTATTTGTAAGCCATGCAGCTATCCATATTATCAAGATTATATCAATACCTAGTTGGTCTAATTTATTGATCAGGGTATTGTATATGACCCTATGAAATGCTGAACTGATATCTATATAAATTATATCGCAGAACATTTTTTCATCTATAGCTGTTATTATAGTGTTATGGAACATCGTGTTACAAATGGTTATAGATTCATTTTCACCATGCGCATGCTGATATACAGTTACAAATCTCAATATTTCTAATTCTGACAAAAATGTATCTAAAATAACATTCTCCATTATTTTTCTACAACATGAAAGTAAACTTATGGGTCTTTATGACTCTGGGTTTTTCTAATTCTACTTTCCTTTAAAGATAGATTTAGCACTTACATGTATGCAATCCTGAGAATCCCCATACTTAAATGACTTTGTGAATAATAGTGGTACTATAAGATAAAGAAACTGCAAAAAAAAAAAAAAAACACGTCTCAATACTTAGGAACAAACTGAAAATTTCATCTTCTAAAAATGAACTTGAAATTAAACAAAGACCTTAGAAATAAAATAAAATCCACCAAGGCTGATTATGAACTGAAACTCAATGCAACTAGCAAAGACAGCCATAATTTCTTCTTCATCTAGGTTAGGTAAACATAGAAACAATACCCAGCTCTGTACCAATATGATTCATTAACAATACTTGTTGTTGTGTCTTTCGGCTTTTCCCGGTTAGGGGTAGCCACAGAGGGACTCCGGCCCACTAATGATTAGCAGTAGATTTTTACATACCGAGTTGCCAGCTCTGATGCACAGCCTTCAATGAAGATACGCCCATTCACGCATGTCTCCACACAGAAGACGCTTTCGCTGAGAATCGAACAGGACAGCGTCTTACTGTGAGGCAACAACGCTACCAAAGCACCACCACCGCAACAATACTATTGATTCAAATCCTGAGGACATAGCTAACTTCTTATCTGACATATTTAAAGTGATTTGTTGCTATTCTTAACTTCATGGTTGTTTTAATGTTGTAATACCTCCTATTGTTTGCCATATTAGTTTCATGGATTGCAATTATTTTCCCTTTTTTCTGTTATTTTTCACTCTTTGTTGCTTTGACTGCATGTAATTCTTTGTGGAATGCCCTCTAACCTTTGATGTCATGTAAGGGATTCTGCTAATGCTGTCACTTCAGTGTGTGAAAATGATTCTGAGGACTAGAGTGTTTTTTTCTAGTGATAACAGCGATGTTCAAGATGTTGGTTTAACTTCTGATGATGACATTTTAAAGCCTTACAAAGATGACCTTTATTTGGGCTCAGCAGGAAGCTCAGATGGCAGTAATATTGATGTTGATGGGGCTGCATGGCTTCTTCCACATCTTTGCAAAGGGTGTTTGGGAAATCATAATTAGTATGAGCTATGCTGGTTTGTTATGCATGCCTTTTGCTGCTGATTACTAAATGAAAATATAGCTAGATAGATATTTTGTAACAAGTGAATGCATTAGTTTCATTTTGTGGTCACACTGTTAGTAATATCTTTGTTTGCAGTATACTGTTGCTATTGTTAATATTTTTGAGTGACAGCAGTATGTGTATGGGTAATGTATTGTTGTTTGTTATGTGGGGAAGAAGTTAGCAAGTGATATGGATCTGTCTGAAAATTATATGTCCTATACAGACTGCCTCAAAGCCCTATCCCTGTATTCTGTCTCCTACAGGCTGTTGAAGGGAGATCTATTCCTGGCATACAAGGTATTCTCAGACCTCACCCTGATGGACATCCTGCATATTTATAAAACAAACAATACCAGAGTTAACCATTCTAAAGACTTAAATCTTGCCTGTGATATAAATAGGACCTGCCGGAGAGATGGGTATGTATCCCAGACAATATCCCTTCTCTGGAACAGACTCACCATCTATATGAAGCAGAGTTCCTCCCTAACCCAATTCAAGTGTAACTTGGACAATTAGATGGGGGAATAGGAAATTCATCTCTGGTTTGGCATCTATCCCTCTAGTGGACACAGGCAGCCTGTAAATGGTTCGTCACCCAGGCTCCTGCTTGTAAATGCTTCATCTCCCAAGTCCTTACACTTAGCAAGGGTACCAGAACATGTCAGAGATTTGGGAAGCATGGCTACGCTTAAAAAGGCCCTTGTGGTCATTAACCTAGTACACACCTATGAACTTATGAATATGAAATTAGAAATTAGCACTGTACTGATTCTCACAGAAGCTGTGTCTCACAGATTGTTACACACACACGTTACTCTTGGATAAGTGCATTATATAAATGATTCTGTATGTAATGTGAACTGCTTTTTTATTTCTGAAGAAAATCAACTATGAAAAGACAAGCAGCTTATATGGCTGAGGAATAAAGACTTATTCCTGAAATTATTTGGAAGATGACAACAGAGGATGGAATGATGATAGTGCTGGGAGTGGATCACAGAGACAGATAGTGATGTGCACATGGCAGTCATATTTGAATGGTTCAGTGGTATTGTGTTAACATTTGACTTATAATTGTGAAAACTCATTCAAGGACATTCTGCAATATTCTAATCAGTTGAGTGGTATACACAGAACAATTAACATTATATCTTGTCTTAGGCACCTGAAAATAATAAATGTTAAACTATTTCCACCTAATGAAAGCACACAATTCATGCCATTTGTAAAAATGAACTGCAACAAGCAAGAGGCTACTGACAGTGCAATGCACTATTTCACCATTACACAAACTTAATGGTAACTCCTTGAAACGTAGTGCTGTGTAAAACAGTGCAATACTGATTAGATTACAAAAGTGAAAGTGAATGCATTTGACATTGTTTTTATCCTATCACAACTGAAGCTTAGGAAAAAAAATAGAGCAAGTGTGCATTTAACTAGAAATAATTTGAACCAAGTTATTTATGTTGGGTAACGTGATTCAGTGTTGGGAATATATCTGAGTCTATGTATCCCAGTTCTGCATACTTCCAGGATGTCAGCAGCAGCCAAACATTTAAAACATAGACACAGAGATTACTCATAAATGATGTAGGAAATAATAAAGTAATGTTGGCAGGTTTTATATCTCTAAAGCCTGCTATGCTTCAGTAGTTCCAGCTGTAATCTAGCTCTGTTTACCTCAGTATCATAGCAAGGGTGGAGCAAAGGGCACAATCACCTCAGGTGCTTTCATGTACAGGGTGCAATTCATGCTAAATTAATAATAAAGTATTTTTTATAGATATATTCTCTCTTTAAGGTAAGCAGGTAAAAATACAAAAAAAAAGATCACATGGATGTGTGAGACTCCAGGGTATCTCTCACCCCCTTTTGACATCATCTTGCATGGGCATCTTCTCATCCCTACATTTTTCATGTGGAATGAGCCTACGGCACTACCCCAGAGACTTCTGACTGGCTGGGCAGGTGGAAGGTGTGGTACAGAGAAGGCAGTTACAGAACTTTATCTTTCGCACCCACAGTAAGCAATTAACTCATTCACTTCAATGGAGCTCAGGAAGTTTGCACAATAACTTCCAATGGGTGGAGCCTAAGCCTTTTGACAGAATCAAATTATGTCCTCACATAGGTTCATACGTTCATAGGGGGGTATTAGGCTATTGGCCCAAGGGCCTATACAAGCCTAGCCATAACAATTCCCTGGCTATTTCTTCCCACAATATTTACCTCTCTGGACCACTATCTAGCAGGGCGACTGACGTGATCCCTGGGGTGAATTTCCTATCTCCCATCCAATCGTCAAGGTTCCTTTTGAAGAGGGCCAAACAGGCATTCTGCTTGACATGTATGGACAGTCTATTCCAGAGTCTGGGGAGTTTCTGTGTGACAAATGTTCATATCTCTGGAACCATTGGGGTTATGAAAGAAGTATAAATAGCAAACCCTTCAGCACAAACTGTTTTTATAGTGGTGATATTATTTAGGTTCTAGGTCTTAAACTGATTTTTATAATTTTCAGTAGACACAGTAACTATTACATGTGTAATATTTTGTAAACAACTTTCAATATCTCAGTAACCACTCAGGTTACACACATACTGTCAGCAATATTTTATTCATCCAACCGATAGCTTTCATATGAGGCTAAGGAGCTGTGTCTGTGTTACTTGGTTGTTGACATATTTAGAAAAATGTGGAAATTATATCTATATAAATTAATATCATAAAACAACAGTTAATATCTCTTTACTTGCACTAGACAGAGGCCAAATATAAATGCAATTGAGTTTGCCACTGAGTAAGCTTTAAGATAAAATCTTTTAAAAGCTTGTACATAGCAAGGTTTTCGAATTATTGATGAAAATATGAACAAGCAATATTTGACACCTAGAAGGGTCAGTAGGAGTTAACTGCAGATGCACCTAGAGGTGTTACTCGGATGTAATGAGTTAACCAAAATAAATAAAAGGTAGACTCTCTTACCATGAGCATGCTAGTTATTTAATTTAAAATGTGATTTTTTCTGAAGCTTGAAGGCTTTATGCAGGACTTTCAGTTGCAGTCCATTTCATTTTTTTTAACTATTGGTGGAGCTTAAAAGTTAAAAGTTTAAATTTTGACTGTAGACAGTGAGTGGTGAAATAGTGGATACCCTGGGAGCTTGCTTTTTTGTATTTGGGGCTTGGGCTCAGGGCAAAAACAGAACTGGAAGAAAAGGACAACTTGAATCAATTCTGGACAATGGGACAAGTAAGGAATAAGTGTGTATGGGTGAGGCAATGAAAATTAACATACTGTTTTGTCTAACTGTCTAACAAAGGCCAAAAAAATAGGCACAGATTTTAAGTATTGCTCTTATAAACTTAGACAGTTGCTAGAATAACAGGTTTGGTGTTAGCATACATTTTTCTAAAGGATAGAAATTCTTAAGCTCAAATGTCTGTTATTATTTAGTGACTTCAATTAATAATGGTGGTGGGACACAGTTCAAAAAATAGGGACAGACCATGGTACTGGCACCAATTTGAAAATTGCTAGACTAACATGTTTTGTGTTAGCATGCATTTTCTGAAAGATAGGAAGTCTTAAACTCAAATTTTTGTCATTATTTTGTGACTTCAGTCCCAAGTGCATTGCCAGAAAACCACAATTCCAGCTAAGAAAAAATAATTCTATCAAAGAAAATATATAATAGTTACCAATATGGTAGTACTGCTATTGCAACATATGCAGAACAAAAGCAAAACACTTAAACAAGTGTGATAATTCACTTTAAACTTATCCACATTGTCATTCCCACCTTCCCAACACATGATACATTTATACCCTCTCAGAGATCACCTTTATGCAAGTCTTAAAACCTTATTTGGAAATGAAAAATACCCTAGCTTCATGGGGCCTGACAAGGGTCTGGGGTGTTTCCTTGTCAGTATGATACACTGCCTCACTGACTCACTCTGGAATTTGTTCAACCTCATCCTCTCAAATAGATTCATGGCAGAGGCTTGGAGAACCGATGTGGTTGCCCCCTCCCCATTCATAACTGTGGCCCCAACAATGACACAGAAAACCCCAGGGCAATAAGCCTTACCAGCCTTCTCTGCAAAACAATGAAATGTATCATTATAGACTTCATAAAAGAAGATATTGGTAGCCTGAAATCCTGAGACAAAGAGTTTGGATTTGAGAAGAACAGATCTGGCTTATTCATTCTAGTGAACTTCATTGAAAATGTCACTAAGCCTTGAATGACAGCAAATCAATGCACACAGTATAGCTCAAACTGGTAAAGGCCTTTGACCCTACCCAATGCTCTGGCACTATAGATAAACCAATCAAATAAAATGTAAGTTCATATGTAAGTGACTGACTAATTAACTGGTCAAAGATAAAACCATCAAATCAAGATGGAAGGGAACCCTTTCTACCAAAAAATGTGTTATCACCAGGGTCTCCATTGCTATATCTTGGGTCCTTTCCTATTCAGTATCTATGTCTTTCATGTAACTTTCGATCTAACATCAGTCCTCCTACTGACTACCAGGTCCTACAAGATAATCTGTCACATAGATAAAATTGGTGCCAGTACCATGGTCTAAGGATAAAGGCAAAAGTGTAGACTTTGTATCCTTTGGTAAACAAAAAACTTCATTATACCTAATACGCAAATGGCACCCATTTCAAAATAATTTCAGTTATTAGAGACCTAGGTATTTTAATAAACAATGAGCTCTCCTTCAACCACCTCCTCTCTGTGCTAGCTAGAAAATCCTTCTACATAGTCAATCTGATTACCGAAGGTATATCCTCCCATTCCAAGGATGCTATTGTCCTCTTTACATTTCCATTATTAGGTCTATAATTGAATTTAATGACCCTTCAACAGGTATCTGACAAAACACTTGACCCACAGTGAAATACCACAACACCTCTTCACTAACAAAATGAATGGTTTGAGTTTTATGTCCTATGCAGAACACCTTAAAGCCATGTCCTTATTCTCAGTCTCATAAAGACTCCTTTGGGGTGACTTCTGCATGTCTTACAAAGCTTCAGATAACCCTCTCCTGTGTGACCTTCTACACATTGATGTAACACCACAAACACTTATACTAGAGGTCTAACCTTACACTGCAGCACAAACAGAACCTACTAGAGGGATAAGTGCATCTCCCAAAGTCTTTCCCTCTTCCAGAATAGACTCCTCCTGCATAATAAAAAAGTAACTCCCTGACCCTCATTAAAAACTACCTAAATGAATGGGGAATCACAAATACACCCCTGGGCTGGGCTATCTAGCTGTTATGGAAAGGGGTGACATTTAGTGGGCATTGCTTTGGCTCGGGTGCAATTAATCCACTCAGAAGACGAGTAATAACCTATGAATCTATGACTCTGTGGTGCTTTGCTGATGTTAATTGCAGCTTTATGTAGTTCTCAGCCTCATGACACATAACAGATGGGAAAGTCTGAGGTCTGGAACACACATACTGTATTGCATTGGAATGTCTCAGATGCAAGTATGACCAGCAGTAAGCAGAACTTGGTCTCTAATGAGATTATGTTTTCATGCTGAGTGCATGGACTTATGCATGATGTGCCCAGGTCAGACACTGTCATCTCTCTCTATGTATTTGGTATGGTCCTTAACCCCCAGGTCAGAGAGTTGTTCCATCCAGAGCCATTGGTAATACCTACTTGGTAATGCAGCAGATAATGTCACGTCCTTAATTATCAGTTTATTCATCTGCAGGTTGGTAGCTATCAAGCAGAGTAGCATTTTCATTTAGCATTTTGCAAAGCAGTCTATCACCAAGGTCTAATTAAGAGTGGTCTACTAGTTTTTACTTATGCTTTATAAAAGTGCAGCAACACTCAGGTGTCTTCCAGACACATGTATCATCCCAAGGCTGTCACCACTTGATAATGCATGTCTTTACCCGTGGACCTGATATACAGGTGATTGTTATGAACTTGCCAGCACTTGACAATGTTCATAGTTTTCACACCATGACTTGCAACAAGTGTAATCCTTTAGGAGTTCAGAGGCTATATATATCTAGGAATGAGTATGAATGCAACTAGAAATCTTTTGAACCAAGTAATTGATTTTGAGCAAGGTGATTCAGTGCTGTAGATGTTAATTGTATAACTGATTCTAAGTACCCCAGTTCTGTGCATTCCCAGGATGTCAGCCTCAGACAAACATTTAAAACATGGACACAAAGATTACTCATAGTTGACATAGGAAATAAATAACACCTGTAAAAACTGTATCTCCTGGGCATGGCATGATATGCCATATTGGTATATTTCATATCTCTGATCAGTTAATATTATACATAACTGATTATATTGTAGAACTAATTGTTCTGTGTGACCATAATACCCTCACTTTCTTCTTTAACATATTACTTCCCATATATGGAGACGTTTCCTATCCTTTATTTGCCTAAGAAACTTTCTGACATGATTTAATTAACAAATCTATCAATTCAGATACTTATGTAATAACACAAGCACTAACTATGAATGTCATGGGACATATTAAAATGGTTTCTTCTTCCCAAGATTCAGTCCTTGTCGATGCAATAAGCCTGTTACTTACAAGAGGAGAGAGATCACCAACAAGGCTATTTCAATACAATCTCAGTCAAAATTTAGCAGAGAGATTCAGTTTACAAAAAAATTCATAAAAGTTTTAAAAAATCACATTCAGTTCTTACTAATTACAGTATTAATAGTTTTACAAAACTAAATAAAAAGTAATAATAACTAAGAACTATACTACTAGTGGGCATCATGATAGCTCAGTGGCTAAGAATCTGTTTTATGGATCCTGTGTTCAGTTCTGACAGCCCCAAAGCATGGTGGTTGACTGGCTATTCTCAGCTATCTATCTATCTATCTATCTATCTATCTATCTATCTATCTATCTATCTATCTATCTAATCTATCTATCTACACACACACACACACACACACACACACACACACACACACACACACACACACACACACAAATGTGCCAGCAATTACAAGCACTTTCTTTATTGAATACACCTCACCTGTCATTATGATCAAATGAGTGAAAAAAAAACAGATACTCTGCAAAGCACTACCCCCCCCCCCCCAGCTATCCCTGATTTTTTGCGACACCACTGACTTGATTCCTTTATTTTCTGGTAAATCACCAAGGATTACAGTTAGTTAATCAAACTAGACCTTATAACTTTATACCTCTTATTATTGAGATACTCCGTGTTGATGAAAAGTCTCTGAATATGGATTCTTGATGAAGGAATTTGAGAGGTATTCTCTCTCCATCTCTTTTCCTTACTCACTGTCGCTCTCACCCATGCATACACACACACTCACACTCTCTCTCACACACAATGGAATTGTTTACTTTTCACCTCACTAAACACGGCTTTTATAATACACGTTTTGCTAGGCTTACTATCATACTTACTTTTGCTACTTTTTATTTTTTTTGTCTTTTTTATTATTTTATACTTGTTAAAAGAAAACCATAGCCATATTTAATGAGGGTAAACAAATGGCATCTGCTTGCTTTTTGTCTGTTCAAGCTTCACTGCAGCTTAATATGCTTCCATGAAGGGGCAGACTTGTTTTTCATCAGGCTTTATCTGTGTATTAATATCCTGTTGTAATTTTACCTGTTGTCTAAAGAGGAATAATATCTCTTTTAGAAGATATAATGGGTGTTTATGATCAACTTTGGAAATACTGTAAATCCCTTATTGTATAATATTCAATATAGATTACAAATCATTCATCTGTGTTATGAGTACTACTGTCATCTTTGTAGTACTGTTACTACTGCATCAGGTTCAGTGTAAATTTGTGTAGGATAAACTTAATATTTATTTATTAATTACATTTGTTTACCGGGAAATTCCAACTGGACACAGGTCCTTTTTCAGCAGATGCCTGTGGAGAAAAGCTCCACATCATGTACATGATAAATAAAGATACAAAGTTGCAGCAATAGTAAACAACACTACATTGATATGATATTAAACAAGCTTTGTTTATCTTGGAGAAACTTTCTAAACCTGATCTTCATGTCATAGTGTGACCATTAGATTCTGAGAAAGTATTAAATACTCTATATGTAAAAAATGTAACAGATGTACATACTGCCTTCAGACAGTCCTCGCACCCCTTCTCATGACAGCACAGATTTGTATATTTCTTCCACTCACTTAAAAATAGAATATCATTTTTCATAAGATGTTTGCCTGTTAAGGGGGATGAAGCAGAATTGCCTCTTCCTCCTTTACTATTTACTTTGGCAGTGGATCCCTTTAGCATGTAAAATGAGAAAATAATATTCTCCATTATTCAAAGCTTTGAGATTGTTGCAGGTATTACATCACTTTGAGATTGTTGCAGGTATTACATCATAAACTTACCCATTGCTTACTATTGACCAGTGTTTACAGCTACTCTCCACTCTTTTCACTATAATATGTTCTCCATTATGTATTTACTTAGTTATTGGCATTTGTTTACCAGGAAAGTCCACTAGGCCAAGAGAACTCATATTCAGTGGAGGCCCATGGAGAAAAGCTCCATTATATAGCAATACATAAAATATATAAAAAAAAATTGGATGATACAAGCTATATTCAAACAAGTAGCAATTTACAACAGTTGACAAAGGTATCAATGATCTATACAGATTTGCATAAACACAGTTATATACAGATTTATGCAGGTAGAGGTTGCAAACTAGTCAAGTGATTGTAGTATAAATACTACAGGTAGTGTACTGAGGAAAATAATAAACTAGCAGTATTCTGAAGCTGTTAAAGGGTAAAGGTAGCATGGTGAAATGACAGTATGGATGGATAGATAGGCAAAGATGGAAAGTGGATCAAAGTTAAATTATTTGCTTTGAGTGGTGATAGAATTTGGAGAGGTAAGGTTGCTGCTTAAGGTGAGAGTAGACATAGCCTGTTGGCAGTCATGTTATGGATGGGTAAGAATAGGGGCGTGTGCATTGCCATTGGGTGGAGAGGTATTGTCACAAAGATTTTTTTAAAGGAAGAGACATTGCTCTGGGTTCTGATAGTCGGTGGAAGAGAGTTCCAAAGCCTGGCAATAGAGAAGGAATAAAGCATGTTTCCAGATGGGCGTTAAGGTTTGTCAACTTGCAAGAGATTTTTGCATTATTTAGAAATGGCAATGTTTGAGATATATCTGATTATAACTATCCGGCCTTCTGCTCTCAAAATTCAAAACAGATGCAAAACTGATCATAAAACTATGACATCACAACTAATACAATTCATTTTTACCTGCTGGGTAAAAACTGACAGCCACAAAATGATAATTTTGAATAGGATTTCTTACATTTTGCAAAACACATCCTAAAGATCCAGAAGAGATATCCTTAAAGAAATAATATTTCTCTTCTTAAGTGTTCCTATTAAGCTTTGAAACTACACTGAAAACTCATTAAATTTTGAGAAATTATAATTAATCCACAATGCTTGGAGCTTCCATTTTTTCAATCCTCAGATTATGTAATAGAGCATCCACTTCTGACCTGATTTACTATGGGCTGGCCCACACTATGACTCAGCCTAGGAAAACTTTTCTACTTTGAGTCTGATATCTTGTTAGTCTTAAATCAACCAAGTGCCAAGATTCTGTGTAGATTCCGTGGAATATGTTTTAGTAATGTCCTTAATATAAACTTCCCAGCATTTAACTTCATTCTAACTGGCTGCATCATCTGGCTGTAGTAACTTACTTTTGCCACCAGGAGGCAGCACAATGCCAGCAATCTACCATATTCCTTGTTGTTTTAACTAACAATAGTACCAATAGCTTTTAGTTTAATGTTATTTTAACTCTCAAGAGTTCCAATATATGTAGGTTTAATGTTACCAGCCACATTCTAGAGTTTTTTTTAATTCCTAGTACATCCTCTGTACCCTTTGTCTCCTGTTTTTAAATTTATATCAGTAACATTTCCATCTCTGGCTTGCTCTCTTCTTACCTCTTCAGCTCTGATTTTTAAAGTTGCTTCCTTTCTGATTGTTATTTTCAGTGCTGTTTCACGCTGCTGACCTGGGCCTGTCAGTACTGGATCCAACCAGCTAGGTCATTATAACATCCATCTCTACTCTCTCTCCAACCTTTCCCCCAGTTTCTTTCACTTTCTTTTCTTTCCAACCCCTACCTTACCTACCTAACTCTTTAACTTTCCCTTCCTTCCTGTGGCGTCATCTTTACCTCTCTGAACCACTCTAATCCTTTCCGTGTACCACTGCTAGAACATCACTTACCCTCTTTGCATACTTTCCTCTGAGCTTACCTTCCATTTCACTGGGTTTTTTTGTTCATTGACCTTGATTCTTCCTTCCCTTGGCTCTACCCACTCCGTTCACCCTGCAGGTTCACTCTGCTCCCCTACCCTGCCCCCAAATCTCACCCAGCCCAGTACCTCTACACTTATACTTAGCTAGCCACTCCCACCACTTCCACTATCCAATCCAAACTACCCATCATACCCCTAAATCTCCTCCCACAGTTCACCCATAAAAGTAAGCATACCCTTCAGTGTTTATTGCAAACACTACTTATCCTGATAAACTACCAAACAATTAACCTAAACCATAATCTCTTAATCAAATAAACTAACTTCCCAACTTAACTCACCCCTTACTACCATCCTAAAACCAACATCATGATCCTCAAGCCTCTATCCCTACTTACTCAAATAATACTAATTACCTTAACTTACCTAAACTATATCATCCAACCTACTAAAGCAAACCACTCCCCCCATTTCTCACCACTACCCCATCCTCTACAAAGTACACATTTACTGTTACCCTCATATCTCCCAGTCTCTACCCCCTCAACACTAGCATGCACTTTCCCTATAAACTCCTACCTAACTCTAAAAACACTGTTCCCAACTTCACTAGTCTAATGTCCACAAAACTCTCTACCTGTATACTACACCCCAAACAAACCAAATACCTCATCCATCAACTTATCTCTATCATTCTCTCCAGGAACATCCACCCAAACTCAGGCCCCTCTACCACACTGAATCTGGTCCCCCAACCTGCCCCTCCCCAAGTAACAGGCAAACCCCTCCACTTTTCAGCTCTAAATACTCAGAACCTATGTAACAAAATTCCAAACCTTCATGCCTGGCTTCTATATAACCAGCCGATACTCTCTCCATCTCAGAAACCTGACTTAAGCCCCACATAAAAGATTCTGAGCTACTCCTCCCAACTACTGCATGTTAAGGAATGACAGAACACAAAAAAGGGGGGTGTAGCACTCCTTTACTCAGCATCCCTCTTAGTCACCCCCTATACCAAACCCTTTCCCAAATTTGGCAAGGCAGAAATGATACCAGCCTTACTCCACCTAAACAAGCATAAACTCATATTTGTTCTCTCCCTCTATATTACCCCTGCAGACAATATCTCATCCCTTGAAGATATTCTCTCCTGAGTCTCCACCAATATTACTCACAAAACCATAATCCTGGGGGATGTGAACATAAACTGGGCCACAATCCAATCTCCCACTAACTCGCTCAATATTAACTTATATAACTTTACACAACTTATTAATTCCACTACCAGGCCTTCCAAGAACTCCATTACTGGAAGTACAATCGATTGGATTCTAATATCCCATCCTCACTATATCTGATAGTGGTATTTTTCCAGACCCACTAGCTGACCACTTCCCCACTTTTGCCCACCGTCTCCCCTCTTCCATACAACTAACTCACACCTATATTTCCACTCACTTCCTAAAAAACTTAAATTCTGAAATCTTCTCAAATGCACTAAAAACCACAAATTGGAACCCATTAAAAACTCTTCCCCTAGATAATGCTCTTTCCTACTTTAACTCTAATTTCACAAACCTACTCAACTCCTTTGCCCCTCTAAAAACAAAATGTACAAAAAGTAACCCTGTACCCTGGTTAACCAAAAACACCTTAGCTACTATGCAACTCCGTGACAAAGCCTAGACATGTTACCATAAAAATAAAACCAGTATCACCCTTAATAAATATAAAACACTATGAAATAAAGTAAAAAAACTTATTACATCTGACCGCAAAGTCTACTTCTCTACTCTCCAAACTAACCACAACACCAATCCCAAACTATTTTGGAAAGGAATCTCATCTCTCCTCAACCTGGGAAAAAAGGAAAACCCCTGCCCTAACCCTGATGCCTCTAACATGGATTTAGCCACCCAATTTAACTCTTTCTTCGTAGAGTCCATAAGCAAGCTAACATCGTCCTTCACCAACACCTCTGCAACCCCTCCTCAGCCTGCACCTATCCCTTCCTCCCCTAGCATTCCTTGCCCCCAACCTCCACCCTTCTCTATCAATCCCATCTCTATATCCACCATAAAAAACGTCTCCTAAAATGAAAACCTGATTCCAATGCCCCTGATGAAATTCCCTCCTACTTCCTAAAAATAGCCGCAGAAGCCTCTGGTCTCCCTATCAACATACTAATTAATCGGTCTATTTCAGAAAGCCAAGTCCTCCAGCTCTGGAAGAAAGCCTTTATTATTCCTCTACATAAAGGAGGCAATAATAATGACATTCCAAACTTTTGTCCTATTGCTATCTTATCCCCTATTTCTAAACGTCTTGTAAAATGTATCCACCAACAACTTTTACCCTATTTCATCAACAACCACCTTCTTATCCCCACACAGCATGGATTTAGACCCAGTCATAGCACCTCCACTGCCCTCCTCTCCTTCCTTGAAACAATTAACAAAGCCCGAGATTCCAGCCATTTTGTGTCCACCCTTCTCCTCAACCTCTCCAAGGCGTTTGACACTATTTCCCAAACCTGCTTCTTAGTAAACTCTCCAAACTAAACCTATCCCCTTCCTGTACCAAGTGGTTCTCCAGCTACCTCACAACCAGACAATAAGCAGGTCAAATGGAATAAAGCCATTTCACCCTTCCTTAATATTTCCGCAGGTGTCCCCAAGGTTCCATTTTAGGCCTCGTACTATGCAATATATTCATTAACGACTTCTACCAAGCCATTCCAAACTCCAGTCTCATCCAATATGCCAACAATTCTACTATTATCTGCTCCTCCCCTTCTATCCCCATTCTAAATAAGCTTACCTAAAGTGCCTTCTCCTCCTGCTAGACAACCATCTGGCTCTTAATGCAACCAAAACTAAACTTATGTTATTCACTGCCTCCAAAACCTTCTCCCTAAATAAACACTCATTCATAATCACCAGCAAAAACAATACTCCCCTAGAAATAGTCTCTGACACTAAACTACTAGGAGTACTCATAGATGATCAACTAAAATTTGACAAACATTTAGAAGTAAATATAAAAAAAAAAAAAAAAAAAAAAACACAAAAAACTTGATATGCTATACTGCCATAATCATTATATCTCTCCTTCCACCAGGCTCATACTAGCCAATACTTATCTCATTTCATCCCTACTATATGGTGCATCTATCCTCACCAACCTGCAATCCTCCTTCAAAGCAAAACTCTCCTCTTGCTATAACAAGATATCAAAATTTTCAGGAGGTCACAGAGCCATTTCTCACCATTGTAATTCTCTTCACCAACTAAACTGACTTGAGCTACCTAACCTCCTCACTTATACCCAGTTCATCCAAGCACACAAACTCGTTTACAACTCCTCGCGTTGTCCCTCCTTAGCCACTACCTTCGAAATACATGAACTAGAATGACTTCTAAGATCTAATTCCCAAAAACTAATTAAATTGCACAAACCCACACGTCCAACTGGGAATCACCTAATGTCCTTCTCTCTTGCATGCGTCTGGAATTCTCTACCATCTCCTATCCGCACCACCAGCAGTCTCTCCTCATTTAAAACCTTGCTGCACTCACACCTAACTTCACAATGGAAGTTCTCCTGTTCCCATCCTACCTAATCCTTCAAATACCACTTCTTACTCTCCTAGAACTAAATACGCCATCACTGCCTCTTATAGTTCCACAGTTCTATTGAAGTATTTGATCAACTACTTAGTTACCCTATGCTACTACTTTTGTAAAAAAAAAAAAAAAAAGTGTTTTTTTATTGCTGTTTAATGAACTGTATTAACCTTTTCTTATCATATTTACTTTGTATTCCTATGAGATAATCTGCAATGTAGATGTGCAATGTGTACTATGTATTTGTATTTTTCTGGAGATATTCTCCCCAGGACTCCATTGAAAACGGGCTCCTTGTGGTCCAGTGGGCTATCCTGGCAAACAAACTGCAAATAAATAAATAAAATAAAACCAACAACTCACACACTTCTTTTTTTGCTATAAATGTTCAGATAATACTCCAGGAATATCACCTTGTAATCTGTCACTTCAGTGACTATTTTTTACAAAATGTTATCTACTGTATACTAGCAAATACATTTTATTGACTCGTGCTTTGAAAAGGCTGCTGGAATCTAATGGCAACCACTACCAGAGCAGTGTGCATGGTCAAGGTGTTACTACCTGTGGTACTACTCAAGTCTGTTAGTTTTCAACCCCTACTGTACTGCCACATCTACACAATTTATTTAACTTTTTTTTTATATTTTTATCTGTATTTTCTGGGATAGAGCACTGATCTCCATGGACCTTTTTTGGATTCAGCCTGTTACACATTTTTGAAATTAAATTCAAGAAATAGAACAAACTAATCCATTTAATAATATCCTGGTTACTGAACAAACATATTTGCTTAATGCCCCTCTTTCAATATATGTTCATAAATCAAAATAAAAATGATCACACATTTTATAGAAAATGTACTAAAAAATTAAACAAAACTCCATCACCCAGTGTTGGCAGAATGGATTCAACTCATGCATAATCTATAACATATGGAGATCTTGGTGTTCTGACACTTAGAAAAGATGACTGGATGGGCAGACTTAACATAACCTGAATCTCTGAAGCAATATAATAACATGGACCTATATTCTAGCATGACGTGTGCTGAATATTAAGTGGTCAGTCTGAGCAATATTGTTTTCACAGTGCTATTAAACTGTCTTTTAAATTATCATTTTCTTTATGTGAATATGTTAGATTATACATTTTCATTACAACCCACTAAAGAAAAATTGCCATGTCAAGTTTCAGGACATCAAATTTCAAAGAATAGTTCTTAACTAATCAGCATTTCACTGAATCACCCTGTGATAGTGATGTGTTTAAATGCTATTTCTATGTCAGTGAAATGTCAATTAATTGAGATTTTTTTGACAAAATGCAAATTGTATACCAATAATGAATCAAGAAAGGAAGATGTTTGTTCAGCATCTCTAGATTTAGGCCTTAGATCATAAGCGTGCAGAATAAATGGTTCTCTTTTATTGCATATCACTTGGCTTAGCTGAAAAATAAATTCAAAATAAATGGAAAGGGTGCCTGGATAATAGATGTTGTTCATGTATTAGGTGGCAAAAATGGATTAATATAGCAAAAGGAAACTGAATACCTTAATTTCTGAATTTTTTCTGTTGCCTTCTAATTGCTGGCGTGGAGAAAAGGACGTAATATCATACATGGACTTAGTAGCTGTGCTATGATATCAGATTTTATTTATTTGACACTTGTTTACTGGAAAAGTATGACTAGGATAATGTCCCATTTTCAGAGGAGTCCGAGGGAGAAATGTTCATTACAAGTTTGAGAAGCTTATATGGATAAATATAACATTTTAATCTAATTTATCTGCTTATTCATGTTACTAGATTAGATGTGTATGTAAAAAGCTTGTAATAATTAATATAAATACTTATTTGCTTTCTCTAATGCATGAGGGCTTTCTAAAGTGGAATCTCAAAATAGTTGTTTTTGAAAGAAGTCAGTTGAGTAAACATTCCTTTATACTTTTTAATTTTCTTAAGATAGAGTCATCTAATTTTAAAATTTACATTGTGTGACCTTTTTTGTTAAAAAAGAAAATAGGTGGAAATTAATTCACTTAATTGAGGGTATATGTAATGCATGAAAGCACTCTTACATTTCTACAATAAATATATGCTATAGGGGAGATTTTAACATTATCTCCTTGAAGTGAAGGAACATACTAGAATATTAATTGCACATGAACAGCTGTAAACTGTATGTATAGAGATGCTGCTTTGATTTTGTCAAAGTTATTTTGAATGTGTGATTGCAATATATCTGCTAAATATACTAAGTTCTTTTAGTATAGCGTGTGTGATATTCAGCATGCTGTTGCTATATGTAGATATAATAGGTTTCTTGGAAGCAGTTCAACGTTGCTATTGCTGCTTAGTGAAATAATACAGAGGGTTTAGTAGAGAAACTTTGCCCTCAAGTATTAAAAAAGAATACCTGACTAAATTTCTAGAGTCTTATGTCAAGTATCTTTCAATGTTTCAATGTTATAATATTTATTATAGCTTCATTTACTCGAATTATTTACAGAAATGAAGTAAGCTGAACTTCTACTTCAAGTAAATGCAAACCAGTACCTGCATTATCTTCCAGATTTTCTATTTAACACTAAACTTTTATCAGCTCTGCAGCAAGCACTGCCAACCCTGTAATATTAAAAAGACAAAATAGCTTTCACTACTAGATTTAACCACACAGTCTTTTCCAACTTGCCATGTGCATTTGTAATTAATACTAGCTGCTAAGCACCTCTTTCAAGTCAATTACTAGTCATCTAGAAAGTCATATGAGAGGGATCTACACCAAAAAGTGGCCATTCCTAGTAAATTTGTCAGCTTATTCCTTTTTATGTCTCTCTCTGCTCCTGAGGTATTGACATTCTTTTCTGAATATAAACTCTTTTTCTGAATTGTAAATGGTGAAACAGGAGTGGATTATAATGTTATAAGTTAGCAGAATTAAGTCAATCAATACACAGCAAGGAAAATAATAACAATAAAAGATTTGAATGAACATGTTCTTGTCTCTCCAAACAAGTCACACCTCACCATCCTCATTTGATATGTACAGAGTCAGAAGCATGTATTCACCAGAAAAAGTTGAAAAAAGTTGAAAAAATGTCACATGCCCCTTATTTAGATCAATTAACATTGCTTTTGCAGGTAAGAATGTCCTAGGAATGAGACCCCCTGTTTAATATAACTATACTAGGTCAGGTTAAAGCTAAAAAACTCACATATCATAAAAAGTTATGCAGTACTTAAGGAAAAAATTGCTGTTGCATTTACTCCAATAACCAGGTGGTAAATAGATTATGAAATACTACTTTTAATTAATAACATTGGCTAAAATGACTTTAAAAAGTAATTAGAGTACCATCATTTTCTTGTTTATAGTGAACTAATTAGAAACTTTTTATTAACTGAGAAAATATCTGATATACTTAAAGGAGTGGTTGGCCACATGGCTTTTAGTACTGCCAATAAAGCTGATGAGATAATTCAAAGATGGCTGTCACAGGGACATCTTAGGAGTAATGCCCCAGCTTGGTATGTGGGTATTAAAGACAATTGCTGCAAAAAGTGTTTAATTTTGTGAGACCAGATGGTGAAGAGGGCAATGATATTGAGATGGTTTCTCAATGAACTGAAATCATCATTGCCATCAAGCAGAAAATGAATCCTACGAGAAAACAAATGAAGGAAATTGAAGTTGAACTAGCTCTGATAAATCACAATTTGTTTGACTTACAGCACAAGTCTTTGAGAAAGAATTTGAAGATTATAGGTGTGCTTCAAATTGTAAGGCCTGACTTCTTTTGGATATATATATATATATATATATATATATATATATATATATATATATATATATAAGACAAGATGGCAGTTGGGTCTAATATTCCAACAGATGATAAGGCAAGAGAATAATTTGGTCTAATATTATAACATAACAATATTAATATTTTAAAGGCCATTTCCTTTAGCACTAACAGTTATACATTAGGGAGTCCTAGAGCTATGGTCCTGAAAACTGAAATCTGCATAATTAAAGAGTAAATATTATTTCAGTTGAAGTAAACAGGCAAAGCAAGTTCAATAGATGGATGAAGTTTTACTTTTCATCATGACTTTTCTGAACATATGATTAAACAGGTAACACATTTTCTTGATGTCATAAGAGAGCATAATTCACAAAACCTAAAGTATAAACTATTGTGTAGTTTTTTTTTTTCCTGAAGGTGCGAGATTGAATGTAGATTTGGTAAAATTCTGGGAGATTTTTCACAATTTTAAATTTAAGGAAATGGTTGATAAGATGGACTCATTCATGTGAAATTAAGTGATACTTCAATCCACACAGGATTATCAGTTGCCCAAGAGTGATGAAAGTGAGATATTGTAATTGCAAACAGGGGAGAGTTCACCAAAGTGTATCTTTTCACATAATGAAATGGATGCTGAATTATAACAATTGATAATTAGTGATTACTGCTAAAATGTGTATGGCCAAACCAGTGGGCTGCTTGACTTCTATTAGCTAAGTATACAGATAAGTAATTTTATAGTGCTAATGGAAATGTTGGGAGGTGTTGAAATAGTTTGTGGTGATTTACCATGTCAAAGATGCTGGAATAGGTTTAAATAATGATACCAGCACAGTAACAATTTTTATAAAAAACATCCTCCGTGTGTAGATTTATTTTCTTTTTATCTTTAAGGAGACTGTCGTATATTTTACAATAGCCACTATATTTTCTCTATTCTAAAATATTTTAGAATTATACCGGTTTTATTTATTCTAAAATCTTTTAGAATCAAGACTCTGACCTTATTTACAAGGCATTTTTGTTATGTGGACATTCTAAGGCAGAAATTACACTGTGTACACTTTTTAATACTGATTTTTTAATTCATTTTAAAGTGTACATTTCTTTTTGCAGAAAAATAACTGCTAATTCTTTGACCTTTTGGGAGTTAGTGCAGAGGATTAAGAGTGTGAGCTGTTAACAAGCTGTTTCCAGTACTGCAGGTTACGATTCCCTCGGTCTTCATTTGATTACCCTGTTAGTCTGAGCAAGTCACTTACCCAGATTGTGGTTTGGAACAAATGGGAATTTGGACTAAGATGATGATTTCCTGGACCTATAAATTAACTATGAACCTTCAGCATAGCCTAATTTGTCATATACATATCTTTTACCTTTTAATATCCCATAGTGGATACCGTCTTTCTTTCTGTAATAAACTTTATTTTGGAATATGGATAAAGAACTGCATAAGAATAAGAAAATGAATAAAAAAGAACAAGACCACATATATTTTCTACACTTTAAAATGCATATTTATATTACTGCCTTTTTAAATATTTTTTTAGTGCAAATGGAAGATCATTTACATAGTCTTGTGTTTCTGGCACATTTCCATATGTTCACATCATCCAAGGGAACATCCATAAGGTCTTGTCTAGGTAATGTCTTTTGCTCAATCTCCTGCAGGCAGCAGTGCAGTTTGCCATCAGCAGGGGTTGGGAGCAAGGTTGACGGATTCAAAGTTGTGCATCGTTCAATTGTCATATGAGGTTGGCTCAACAGTATAGTCATACAGGAAAGATGTCTAGCAGGAGAAAGATATGCTACTTTTTCTTGTAGTAAAATAATTGTGACTGCATGAGGCACTCTCAATGTGAGAGGGTGGAATAACACTACTGAGGCCGAAGCCTGCACTGCCATTGCAGCTGTAACTACTGCTTGTACACAGTGGGTCAGGGACCGCGCCACTGGGTCTAACTGTGATGAATAGTAAGCTATGGGGCGTTGCTTGTCCCCATGCTGCTGTGTCAATACTGATGTCATATAACCCTGCTTACAGTCTACAGTTTGAAAAAATTGCTTATGATAGTTTGGTAATCCTAAAAGCATGGATGATGCTATCAGTTGTTTCAGCTTGCAGAAAGCTGCTTCTGCTTCTGGTGTCCATTGTAATAAATCCTGTGCTGCCATCGGCTTTTTGAATATCAAATTAGTCAGTGGAGCAGATTCCAAAGCACAATTCGGTATCCAACTCCAACAAAAGTTAGTCGTTCCCAGGAAGGACATAATTTCCTTCTGGGTAGTTGGTCTAGGTGCTTGTAATATTGCTGTTTTTCTATCTTCATCTAATATTCTACCTTCTTTGGATATTACATATCCCAAGTACTTAACTTGTTTTCTCCAAAGTTGTAGTTTGTTTTTGTTTACTTTGTGTCCTTGAGTAGCTATTAACTGTAATAATGCTATGGTGTCCTCTTTACATTCTTGCTGGGTGGGGGCTGCCAGCAGAATGTCGTCTACATAAAGTAAAATCTGACTACCTTTCGGTGGGATAAATCCCGCCAGGTTGCTTGCCATTTCTTGTGCAAATATTGTTGGACTTTCACAATATCCCTGTGGTAATCTCGTATATGTATACCGTTTCCCCTGAAATGTAAATGCAAACCAATGTTGGCTGTCGGGGTGTATCGGTATTGAGAAAAATGCATTACTAATATCTACCACAGAAAAGTACTTTTGCTGAGGTTTTAAATCATTCAGTAAGGTGTGCGGATCTGGCACCGTTGGTGCCCTGGGTATAACTGCATTATTTACAGCTTGTAAATCTTGGACCATACGCAATTCCCCGTTTGCTTTCCTGACAGGAAAGAAGGGTGTATTACATGGTGAATCAGGAGATTCTATTAAGACTCCTTCCTTAAGTAAGGCTGCTATTATAGGTTTAATCCCTATCTCTGCATCCTTTCTCAAAGGATACTGTCTTTTCTGAGGTCTAAATGCTGACTTTGGTGTAATAGTAACTGGTCCTGCTATTCGTATAAGTCCTACATCTGATTTCCCTGTTGACCAGGGAGTCTCTGATATGTTTCGCAAGGCTTTTTCCTCTTCCTCCAATAAGAGTAATACTCAGCTATCCTCACTAGCCTGCACAGCTGGGTGTGTCTGTGTTATCCAGTTCAATTTCTGTTTCTGTACTCCTTGTTCGGAGAGTTCTAATTCTGTCTGTTTTTCCCACCTTGTGACTTTTTCTCCCAAGTCTGCCCATTTCAAATTTTTGTTCTTAGTTAAGCTAACATGTGGCAATCGATTAGATTTATAATGTGCTAAAAATTCCTGGGGCAACGAACAGCTTACTACACTGTTTCCTTCTGTGTCCCAGTACAAGTTTCGTAACACTCGTCTGTCTGCATGGTTCTGAAACAATTCCTGCTCATATTCTTTATCAGGTCCTGGTCTATTACAGTAATATAGAGTACAATGCAACAAATGCTGTTTGTCAGTGTCGAGGGAGGGGGACTTACTGATGGCTACGTTCATCAGTTCGGTTACTGCCCCTGGACCAGTCGTAACCAAGTTCTGGCTGTACCAATAATATGTCTCACCCTCTGGTCGCACTACAAAAGTGTCTATTTGTCGCTGTGCTTCCATACCCTGCATGGTTGGAACTACGGCTATGCCAAATATCTGCATTAAGTCTCTACCCAAGAGGTTTACTGGGCATTTTGCAGAAACTACAATTTTACTTTTCTGGGTCATTCCTGAAACGGGGTCTGTTATCACTATGTCATGGGAGAGTGGCTCCCGATACAGCTGTCCATTAGCTGCTTTCACTAGTATATAATCTGGTGATTCTGAATCTTCCGGTAATTTGGAAGGGTGTATCAGGGTCCGTGAAGTCCCTGAGTCGCACAAAAATTTGACTTCCCTCCCCTCTACCAGAAGCGTCACTTCCGGTTTTGTATTTGCTAAGTAAAGCTCTAGGCTCAATAAGGCTAGGTCCAAATTTTCATTTTCTTCAATGTCTACAAATTCATGTACATCCTCTACCCCTTCTGTCACATCCTCTACCCTTGTACTTGTCTTTTCCTGTTTATTTCCATTTAGTGATTCCTGACTATCATATAGTCATTCCTCATCCTCCTTATTCTCTGTAGTCACCTTCTTATTTAGCCTGCAATCCCTTGCTAAATGCCCTTTTTTCCCCGCATTTAAAACATTCACCTCTTTTCTTCCTTTCTTCAAAATCTTCTGATCGCTTGTCAGATTGTTTATTTCCCTGGATATTTTATTTACCCTTTCTCCCAGTTTGTACTACAAATACTTCTGACCCATCTTCTGCTGAAAATAATTGAGTTTTCTTTTTCTTTTTACTATTAAAATGTCTCTCTGCATGTCTAGCATATTCGAGTAATGGCTGCAATCTACTCGTACGATGATCTACCATGTGCTTTGTAATAAAGCTGCTAATGGGAGTTATACTACCCTTCAAGAATGCATTCTTTAGCTGTTGCTCATAAGGGGAATCATGTGTCTGATTTTCTGGTATCTGCATTCCGCAGTGGTTATTAAAACACTCTAATAATCTAGCATAATATCTATCAACTGTTTCACCTTCTTGTTGAATGCACTGATTAATGCAAGTCCAATCAGCCCTAGGCTTCCATTTTTCAGAGATTCGGTCTGTCAGACCTTTTACTCTGCCATCCAATTCTGCATTAGTATGTGGGAGTGGTCTAAGCTGTGCATCACGAGGATTCCAGTCGCCACTGATCATGTGCCAATCTGGACCTACAATTTGTCTAACTACTTTTTCTACTTCTTCTCCGTTCAAATGGTAACTTAATCTCATACCCTGTAAGTCTTCTAAAAATTTTTGAAAATTCACTTTCAGATGGGGAATTCCCTCCGTGGCTTTCTGGATATCTTCTTATGTCCACAGTCTATAAACTAAAAGAGTCGGATCCTGTCCTGCCTGAGGATTTGGTACTTCTTTGAGTGGACATATTTCTTCCTCACTCATAGCTTGTGATTTTCTGTTTATTTCACATAGTTCAATCTCCCTTCTCAAGTTGCGTGTTCGAGACCTTGTCTCGATAGGATCCCTGACAAATGGTTATGATGCTGTGGAAACAGCTGGGTATAGCGGAGGTGGATCAGCTTGTCCACTCACTTCATATTCTGGTAAGGGAAGTGAAGGGGGCGAAGGAGGGGCCGTTGCTATTACCAAATTATTATCTTCTTTGTCTAAGAACATCGTTTTTGAATTCTTTATCTTTTGTTCCCTGCGATTTGCTTCCTCAAGCTACCTATGCGCCTGAGGGACTCCTAACTGTCGCTGTTTTTTAATTGACCTTTTGCGTCTGTTTTTAGTTGCCTGACGAGTTTAATAAGTGCGAGTTTATCTAAATTACCATCGAATTTATACTTATCAACCCATTTTGAATAATACTTAACATTGTCGGCACGCTGTAATTGCATATATTTTGCATCTTCAATTAGGGGCGGTTCTTGGGAACTTTTCATGCACTGATTTCCCATTGTTGCCTTAGCTAAGCTGTAAATTGTTACGTGACCCTTCTTATCACGTGGTACCATGGTTCTATACCTTTTCACAGTTTATCTAGAATAACTGCCTACCTATCCTGTTTCCCTGATCTATGACAAAACAGTAACCCCTTTTTTGTCCCTGATCTGCACATGCAAATCTTCCTGACAAAAACAGTTCTGTAACTAGTCCCTGATCTTAAAACAGAAATAAGGTAATTCCTCCTTACCTGACCCTCTGTGAGTTGATCCACCGGATCGTTGACTCGTCCTCCAATCCCAGATCAGAAACAGTGGCTGGCCTCTTTCAAATGACAATTCAGTCGGAGGTCTTTCAAAACAGAAGAGCTGATTTGGCCTCTTCTCTGTATGGATACATGCCACCGGGCCCAATTCTGACCTAGGCCTAGAGCGAGAGGTACTTTCCGGTCCAAAGGACCAAACTGTCAAAGGAAAAATATACTTTAAAAATGATCAAAACACAGTAGGTTCAGGTTAAGGCACTTTAATCTTGCAGCAAGGAGACTAAAATGTGCTATTACAGAGTTTGCCTAACTAGAAACAGGAAATACTTTCATTTTTATACATTCTCTAACTAGACATGGCCTACCAAGCTGACGTAACAGGTTACCACCTTTTTCATCATCATCTGTTGACCATCATTCCCATGAATTTCTGCTGATTTATCAATTTTTATGTGAAAATTCCTGAGGAAAACAACATGGCCTTGATTACTACCAGTTAGATACATGTTATGTTACCATTCAAGGTACTATGGCTAATTCAAGCACAATGCTAACAGTTCGTTTCTCTAATAATTCTTTGTCTACTTTATCTCTAAGCTACTGCAGCTGCACATGTTCTCATGCTTTGAACAGAGCTGATTGTTTAAAATCATTACATTTACAGAATATAGTATTGTTCATTCATTCGTTCCTGACCTAGCAGATAAGCACCTGCTTCTCAAGTACATTTCCAAAAGGCATAAACATGAATATTGCTGTGCTAGCAGTTACTAGTTCAGAAAGCATACTGCAGTTTTCAAAAAGCATCTTTTTCAGTCTCATATGAAACTCAATTTATATAACACAGTGCATGAAAAATAGAATGAAAAGCATATTAATTCATTTGATTATTAATTGGCATTAAGCATACACACATTAATACATATTTTTCTAACACTGGACAAGAAGGAAAGGTCATGGATAATTAAATATTAAAATGGGAGATCAGTTTAAACTGGGTCCAATTGAACTGTTACAATGATTTGCTTTTTTTTTTTTTTTAATTTTTAATGTTTTAGATTAAACATGATTTATAAACAAATTGTATTTTTCTATTTTAAAATAAGAATCGTGTATTTGGTTCCTACTGGGAAGGAAAGAATGTTTGGGTGGCACAGTGGTACAGCAGTTAGCATTGCTGCCTTACAGCAAGAGGTTCTCTGGTTTGATTCTCTGCTGGGGTGCCTTCTGTGTGGAGTTTGCATGTCCTCCCAGTGTCCACGTGGATTTTCTCTGGGTACTCCAGTTTCCTCCCACATTCCCAAGACATGCTGTAGGTGGATTGGACATTCTAAAATTGGCCCTAGGTGTGAGTGTGTGTGCCTTCTGAGGAAGGTTGAGCTCTGGGCTGCAACTTGACACCATAAGACTTTACCGCCACTGTATGTTTTATGATTTTTCAGCATTGTTGACGCTGCAAATTTAACTCTGAAAGTGGTTAGGAATAAAGTTTTTTGGATTCTTTTGTATTTGATTACTTTATTTCATTCTGGAGTGCTGTTGCTATATGATTTATATATATATATATATATATGTCAGTACTATATCTCTATCTGTCTATGTATCTATCTATCTATCTATCTATCTATCTATCTATCTATCTATTTATCTATCTATCTATGTGTGTGTGTGTGTGTATAGGTCCCCTGTGTTTGACCAAATGTATGTTTGTTCGACAAAGATGGGTGTGGTTTAAAGTAGGCAATATGAATGGCTGAATGGTAAATATGTTGATAGTATAGAATGTTGATACAGATAAGTGGGGTTGGTGGGGTAAAAGTGTGTGTGTGTATTTGAGTTAGGATTAGGGTCAGGATGAGTGAAGGATTAGTGTATGTTTATGTGCATGTTTGTGTATTTTAAGGTAAGGGTAAACATTAGGTTAGGGGATAGATGTAGTGTTGTTTGTGTGTGAGTATTTGTGTGTCTGAATCTGTCTTGTGCAGTGGCAGTGTTACAGGAAAGCTTCAATGATGGTAACATGTAGAGTTACGGTTGGGGAGCAGGCAGCATTAAGTTTAGGGTAGTACTAAGGTGGTGCAGTGTAGCCCCCTGCCATCTTTAGTAATGAGCACCTCTAGGAACCACTCGGTACAGAAGATGTGGAGGATGTGATAGTAATGTGGGATGGTGGCTTGCTGTCTCATTGAAATTAATTTGTTCCGATCTGGATAATTTTTCTTTTCTTTTTTCATCTTGCAGCGCTCCTCTTTAAGTTGCTTCAGAGATTTTTTAGTCATTCGAGATTTTAGAAATTTTGCAAATAGAAAGCAGTATAGTAAAATATAAAATAAAGCGAATAAAACCAAGTACATCAAAACAATAAAGCATGTGGTGAATATGTTAAAATCTGAAGCATCACACTTACCTCATAAACATTTCACAAACTTGTACCCCCCCCCCCCCAAGCCAAGGAAATAACTGCTCATTTCATCATTAACAGGCAAACAGCATAAATCAGTAAAAAACATATTGGGAAAAGAACTGACCACTCATTCTCAGAAGAGTATCTGTAGAAACCTAAAAAAATGCGACAAGTAAAGCATTACTTGAAAGCAAATAAGACAAAACACATTAAATCATATATTTTCCCAACCAGACCCCCATACACCACAGACATGGCACACAAATGACAATGAATGAATAGAAAGCTGGACATTCACTAAATTTCTCTTACATGTATTTCTTGGGTTCTTCATTCCACAGTGGCTCTCCCACTAACAAAAAAAAAATTGTAACCATACTCCAGTTAAAAAAAAATAAATCTGAAAATTCTGAGCATATGGTTTATTATGTGCAGATAGGCCATTCCTAAAAAGTAGAAACTATTAAAAATGTTCTTTTTTCAGTTTCACATTGAAAAGAATAAAAATATTAAAATAACTAAAAAGCTTACCTGTAGGCACTTCTTGAAACTACAAACTGTAAAATTACATTAAAGAAAAAAGCAGCAGAATTAATAGGATATACAGGGCAGATGTGTGATAACATATTTATCATGTACAGACTGTCATATATTCAGATTTAATGTTTTTTTTTTTTACAATTTCTCATTTGGGATGGGTTTTATTCCAAATTAATCAAACTTTAAAGGCCTTGAGTGGGCTACTGTTCCTGTTCCTGAGTACCTTCCACAAAGGTAAACAATGCTGCTTATGTAATTAATACTTTTTATATTGAATGAAGCAAGGTCTCCTAATGTCCATTTCCTTTTTTGAGTTGTTAGCTACATACTTTTTCACCATTCTTTGGATGAAGGTACCACAAAATAGCCGAGGAGAATGTAAAGCTGGCCAAGTCATATTGTTTGTCATTTCATGATATTTGTGTATTGTTAATCCCATCCAATGGTAGGAACACTGCATATAATAATGCACTTTAATGTTAGTACTTAAAAAAATTACACACTCAACAAAATTAAACCTATTTAGTGTAAGAAGAAGAATATAAAACAATACAAGCTGAATAAAGAGTAACAACAGAACAAAATGTGGCTGCAGAAAGTCTTGATATAAATTATGGTGACTTCTACTAAATTAATGTTTTTAGGGACTTATTTACAGATGAATCAGTGTTGCATTCTCAAAGCTGAGGAGGTACTGAATTCCACAGGATGAGTCATTCTAGGCAAAGGAACACTGATCTGTAGATTCAAGACACGTCTTAGAAACCAGTCTCAGCTCTTTTCCATCCATGCAAGGCAAGCAAACTGAGTAGTAGGGCACTAGAAACTCTTTCAGATAGGCAGGAAACAAGGTAAAGAGGGCTCAATACATTAATACCAAAGCCTTTAATATTGATTTAGCTTTTACTGGCAGCCAGTGCAGGTCTTATAGTACAGGTGTGGCCTCATCAAGGCAACATATTACACTCATTTCACTAACTTCATAATTTTTGACCTGGTAAAGGTGATCTAGGCTAATATCATGAAGATCATGGCAGACTGCATTTCATTGATCCAAACAAGATGAGACTAATGCATAAACCACTAATGCCTTGTGTCTAGATGGGATTAGATGCTTTATCCAGGAGGCATTTTTAAGACAGAAATAAGTAGACAATGCAACAACTATCACTTTTTCTTCAGCCACAGCATATTGAGACAACTAAACTTTAAGATTGTTTTAAATAAGAAACATATTTATTAAATTATCACTTATGACATAGACAATCATGCATTTATATAAAAGAAAACAAACAGTGTTGACGTATTTTTAGTTGCAAACATTATACATCACTTATAATCTATCCTGTCATTGTCAGTCAAACATAACAGAGCTAATTAATTTCCTGCCCTCCCTTAAACCTCATTCCTTCTAAAAAACGTTATTCAGCGTATATTGTTCCCACAGCTTCCTTTTTTTCTCTATGTAATTTCTCCTACCCATTTTCAAATATCCCACTTCCAGTTGTTTTATCTCTATTTCTATATTCACTACTTCTAGTAAAGTTGGTGTAGAATTTGATTTATGTTTTGTAGTAATTGCTTTTATGGCAGCCATCAGAATTAAACTCAGCAAAGCTTTACTATGTCTAGGCAATTCTGATTCTGTATCATAGCACAACATAATTTCCTTTGTTATACCAATTTGCTCACCTGCTATTTCTGTTAGAGTAGCTTGCAAGGAATTTTTAAAATCTGCCAACTCATTACACTCCCTAAAATATGTTCCCAATTGACTTTTTCTTCCCCATCTAATTTGGAATCTGCTTGGGGTATAAACATACATATCTTCTAGACCTGTTGCATATTTGGGAGTCATACATATCTCTCCCATTGTTTCTTTGTGAATTACTTATTCAATCTCTTTTTCCATTCCTTTCTAACTTACTCAGATTGAGTTTTATAACTATCATGCAATATTTTACATGCCCTACAAATTATCTTTTTTAAAACAACATCTTTTGTTCTAGATTCTACAAAAACAAAACGACAAAAAAATGCTCTACCAGTCTACAAGTGCTGGTCTTTTTCTTAGGAACCCCCTATTTCTTTCTCTTTGCCTATACTCTGATATCAACCCTCGACAGTGAAGGCAATCTCTAGTCAGCAGACAAAATGAATTCTTGGAGTTTTCCCACGTTATTACCTTTCCCTTTCTAATTATTTGCTCCAAATACCTTGATTCCTTTGAAAGTTTTATCCAGTAAATTCCAGCCCCCACTTACCTATTCTCTGTATCCCTAATTGCAATCACCCATATCAGCAAAATCTCATTTCACCTCCATGTTAGCTTAGTTCTTAGAATACGTTCTGCTACTTTATGAATATAATATTTGTGTGGTTATTGATATTTTCCTTAAGGATCTGCATCCAAAATCCCAGCCTCTCCTAGTTTCTTCAGCTTCCCCAGTGTCATCATCCCTTTCCACTTTAAATTATAGCTTTCTGCTTATGCAATGTATAGGAGCCTTAACTGTGTAGTTTTCAAATACTCCTTCATATCAGGTAATCCCAAACTACTTGAATCTTTCCCTTTTCCCCTCCCAGATACATTCTTTCAACTCTTTACTAATTATTGCATACAACTTCTCCTCTTGTTGATAAAAACATGCCTGACCTGTATATAAAACTAAAGGGACTAAACATTTTCACTGCCTATATTTTGCTATCCATATCTATATCACAGAGCTTCCACTTTCTGAATTTTTGTATTATGTTTTGTTTAGTCTCTTCCGACATATATTTAGCTGTCAAAACAGAATCTTTTTTAATCCATACTCATACGTACCTCATTGTATCATGTCCCCATAAATATGAATATTGCTGGACCAGTTTGTGTGTGGATACATAGTTTACAGTTATTGCCTTTTGTATCTTCATGAATTTTGTATCCCCAAATGATTTGAAACTGGCTCAAAATGTTCCACAACACTGAAATGTCCTTTCCTTGTTTTATCAGGTATAAAACAATATCATCTGCAAATAAAGCCAATTTTTCTTAACTACCATACCAATTATATCCTTGAATTTCTGAGTCCATTATTTACTTTGCCAGTAGTTCTAAATATAACACAAATAAAGGGGAAAGGGGGCACCCCGGGGGCACCCCTGTCTGGTTCCTCTGTTCTCAGAGAGGAACCCTCCGCTTTAATTTTTGCTTCTGATCCCTCATATATATCCTCCTAATCAACCTTATAATTTTATCAGTGAATGCAAATATTTCCCTAGTCATAAAATCTAGTTTACTCTGTCAAGTGCTTTCTTTGCATCAAGACCCACCAACAACAGTGATATTTTCTTACATTCTGCTTCCCTCTGGATCATCATTGTTGTATTAATAATGTTAACTGGTAAGCAACGGAAGGAACCAGGCACAAACCAATCCAAAACGAACAAGCACAGTTACTATTTCTTTCTGTCAGTCAGTCACAAAGACGTAAAATCTTCCAATAATGAGAGCCAAGAGTCTTCAAGTAGTAAAAACAGTCCTAAAGGATTTATTTGAACAATAGGTAAGCGCTTTCGCAGTTAAGCCTCATCAGACCAGATACAAACTAATGAAAAAAACACTCCACATAAATGCATAGTGTTAAGGTACCACCCAGTCACAGGGTCACATCAATTAAAATCATTAACACTAAAAGAGAACATTCTCTTCAAATGCTATGCAAACAATAAAATCTGCACAGAATAGATATACAGCAGCAGTCTTTATAATGTGCATAGTTCAATAACTACGCTTATACATGACAACATTTTACTATAATGCTACTATAAAAAAGAATATTTTATAGTATTTGTTTTCATTTTTTATTTTTTATTATTGTTATTGTATTGTGATTTTTATGAAAGTTTTTATAGTAGCATTATAGTAAAATGTTGTTATGCATAAGCGTAGTTATTGAACTATGCACATTAATTGATGTGACCCCGTGATTGAGTGGTACCTTAACACTATGCATTTATATGGAGTGTTTTTTTCATTAGTTTGTATCTGGTCTGATGAAGCTTAACTGCGAAAGCGCTTACCTATTGTTCAAATAAATCCTTTAGGACTGTTTTTACTACTTGAAGACTCTTGGCTCTCATTATTGGAAGATTGTACGGCTTTGTGACTGACTGACAGAAAGAAATAGTAACTGTGCTTGTTTGTTTTGGATTGGTTTGTGCCTGGTTCCCTCCGTTGCTTACCAGTTACATTATTTTTGTTATTTAAGTTTATTTAGCAACGGAGGATTTATCCCTCAGTCTGCACATTGCTTGTTTCATTTTTATTGTTCTATTAATGTCAAATGTTTGTCTCCACTCCAGAAAACCACATTGATCCATATCTGTCAATGTCGGCATCACCATTGCCATTCTTTTAGTAATTATAGACATAAACACTTTACAATTATAGTTTAAAATTGAAGTGAGCCTATATGAACCTGGACCTGGTGGATCTTTTCATTGTTTAGGTATTAAAGCTACCGCCACTTTCTTCCAGGATGTTGGTGCTTCTCCTCCTTTTAAAATACTGTTAAACAAAACCTTTCAGATCTTTATCAGTTTTTCCCTTCTAGCTTTCAAACTTCCAAAGGGATACCATCTATTCCTGGCAGCTTTCCTGTAAATTGGTTATACATTACCATTTTATCTCACCTCCTCCTATCCTAACTGTTAGTAATTGAGTCTCATTTACCTCTAGCCTTGTGTTATATAATTCTGCCATAAACATTTCCATTTGTACTTTTTCTTGATTTCGACATTTCTCTGCTTTATGCAGATTTTCATAAAATTTCCAAATTGTTTCTAATACCACTACAGGATCTCTTGTTATTTTCCTTCTTATAGGCGCCCTAAGCTTGCTGACAATCCTTTCTACTTTTTGTTGCCTGAGTCACTGTGCTAAACGTTTTTGTGCTCTGGCTTTATTATCAAAAAACAGTTGCTTAGCAGTAGTCTTTCTCATCTCATACATATTATCGAACTAATCCCTTATTTTGTATTTAACATTCTGCAATTGCTCTTCTTCTTATTTTGTGAGATTCCCCATATTCTGTAATATATTAACCTTTGTCAGTCCATCTAAATAATTCTTGTTATATCAAAGAACAAACAAGTAGAGCCAACAGCTAAACATGTCAAACAAGTAGAGCCAAAAGCTAAACTAATGATTTTATTCAGTATTGAGAAAGAGTTTTACTCGAAAGCTTTACTACTGCAATAAACTACTTGGTGATATATATATATATATATATATATATATATATATATATATTCTTGTTATAGTGTTCTTTTATTTCCACCCTGTTTTTGAATTCCACTTTAATTTTATCCCACTCTCTAGCTGTATTTTCAATAGAAATTTCTATCTTCCTTAATAACTCCCAGATAGTATCCACTACCCATGCCTTAAATTCCTATCTTTTTAACAGATAGGTGGGAAAGTGTCAGTGTCACATTTTTATTTCCTTACCAAGCATTTTTATTTTAGTTAGTATTGGTGCATGATCTGAAATAACTATTGAATGTGTATCAAACATTTCAATTAACTGCACATGTTCCTGTGAAATATAATTTCTGTCTAGCCTAGCCCAGTTTTTGTACGTTTGGGAATAATATGTAAATTCACTCAAACTCATACTACTGAATTCACATCTTCCATGCCAAATATTTTCATAAATTTCTTCAGAAATATACCCTCTTTTGTTCTATTTTTCCCTTTTGGGCCCCCAGATATATCCTTACTGCTGCAAATCAAATTCCAGTCCACACCTGTAAGTAATATTCCCTGCTGAAGGCTAATTATTTCTCCCAGAATTTTTGTAAGCTTCATTACAACAGTTTTATTTGGAATATAAATGAATGCCATTATAATCCTTGTCCCTTGCCAGTAGCCTCTTAGTAATACAAATTTACCATTGTTATTTTTTTTTTCCTGTTCTATCACTATTGGAGCTCCTCTTTTAATGTAGATGCTTCCCTTTTTATCTGTCCTAGATATGCTGCTGAATAACCATCCTGAACTCCTTTCTTTATCAAATTCTCATCCTCATTTCTTTCCAAATGTGTCTCCTGTAGCTTAACTATTTGCCCTCTGCATATTTTAGTATAGTTCACTACTCTTTCTTGTGTGTGTGTGTGTGTGTGTGTGTGTGTGTGTGTGTGTGTGTGTGTGTGTGTGTGTGTGTGTGTGTGTGTGTGTGTATATATATATATATATATATATATATATATATATATATATATATATATATATATGAGACCATTTACATGTAAAGATAGTATAGAAAGTATTGTCATTATGTTAAGAAGTTATTCTTCCCACCTGTTATGTCTGACAGCTTTTTAAATCTATAGTTTCAGCTTTTTTATTATATGTATACACTACTGTTTGTCAGGGTGATATTTTATACAGTTGTTTCTTGTTATATCCATTTGAACACCCCCCACCGAACATCCCTAAAACTTATTAACTTAATACTAATGCACAAAACTATGTACATCTTCAAATACTTTCTCAGATTAACAGGCACATTCACACACTGGATTTACCTGTAAGAAAGGTTATCCATGCAAAGCTGCATGGTATGGCCTAAGCTTCTACTTCCACTAAGTGCTATCTGTTTTTGTCTTATCTATTCCTCTCCCAGATTAGAAAAACACTTGAATACTTTCAGAAAACATTATCTCCTAGTCATTGAAAGAAAGAAATATTCAGTTTTTATTGCACCTTATCAGATTGTGGACAGCTGCAGTGGTGCAGGGGTTAGCATTGTCGCCTCACAACAAGAGGCTCTCTGGTTCGATCTTCGGCTGGGGTGTCTTCTGTGTGGAGTCTGCATGTCCTCCCTGTGGTCATGTGGGTTTCCTCCAGGTGCTCCGGTTTCCTCCCACATCCCAAAGGCATGCTGCAAGTGGATTGGACATGCTAAAAATTTGTCCTAGGTGTGAGTGTGTGTGTGTGTGTGCCTTCTGTGGAAGGTTGGGTTGGCAACTCGACACCGTAAAACTCCACTGCCAATCATGAGCGGACAAGGTGATCTGCTGTGGTGATCCCTAACCAGGAAAAGCCGAAAGAGAGATTGCACCTTATCAGATTGTCTCCACAGAGACATGAGAATCAGATACATAGTTTCCTATGCTACTTGCACTCATTTTATTTGCTAGAGGAAAATGTTTTATTACACTGTGTTCCTTCTTAATTATTTGCTTCCCATTAAAAATTATTATTAGATCAAGCCAAGGGCCTTAATCCAGTCATTCCCCTATGCTAGAGTAAGGAAAAGCATATCAACTTTTCTTGTGTCATGCTGTTTTGACCAGACTTTTTTTCTTTTTTTATATTGCAGTGCCTAAATTTCTTAAAACTGAACAAGTTGAAAGAAAGAAGAAGGAGAGAAAAAAACAGGGGCACCTGTTTACTTTAGTATACCTATTATAGATGAAAATTACTGAGAAAGCTTTACTTTATAGCATGCAGGTTATATCATGCATTATAAAAATACTAATGTTAAGAATTTTTTTTACTTACAGTTAACTCTTTACTTCCTCTTCCCCTCTCCTAAATGCTCTTCCAAACATTAACGACATGAAGTAGAACATATGCTTTGGTGTCCCCTAGAAGTTTAACAAAGTCAAAGAAGTCAAATATTTCCAGGTTTACTTGCTCTGTCAGGTTTCACAAATATAAATAATGCTGTGCAATCCTACAATTATATGTCAATTTCTGAGTTGCTGGCTTTCTTCCTGTTGATCTCCATCTCCCATATCAAGGCTCTGCTTCATTTTCAGTGTTCTCTATGTTCTTCTAGTCACCTCTTGTGTTTTTTTTCTGTCTCTCAAGCATTTTCTTTGAAACACTGTGAAAGGGTTCACTGGCACAGTCTCTATGGGCTTTATTACAAGAAGAACAAGAAGCAGAATATCCTTCTGTCTGATAGCTGACTTTTATTTGGACAAACTTTTATATTTCCTCTTTAGCATGTTCTGCATCAAAGAATGATTTTGATCGTCCAGTAATAAATATTCTGAAAATAGCTGAATACAACAGCTTGAATCTCATGCTTAGTTCTTGACATTGGGTCTATATTAGAACATTGAAATCTCACAATTTAGAATGTTCTAATATCAATGCCTATTCAGTGAACACTGAAAATAGCGAAATGACAGAAAAACAAATTTTTTCCTAGGGAAATAATTTGGTTGTCTATTTCTGTCATTTTGCTATTTTCAGCGCTGTGGTGAAAAGTTACGGGTCAGGTTTAGGTAAGCGTGCGATTGGGCACAGGTTAGGTGAGTTAGGGTTACGGCGTGGGTTAGGTATGTGTGCGATTGTGTGGACATGAGAGTTAGGGCGGGTTAGGTGAGTTAGGGCGTGGGTTAGGTATGTGTGCAATTGTGTGGATGTGAGGGTTAGGGTTAGGTGAGGGTTCCATAACACATATTAAGCTGTAAACATTTATGTACTAAAAGGAAAAAGTATTCAGTATTCATTATATTCAGTGTTATTTTATTTATTTGCTTCCTCTTAAAACTTGTTATAAAATCAAGACAAGGGCCTTAATCCAGTCATTCCTAAGAAAAGGCATATCAGTTTTACTTGTATCCTGTGTTTTGCTCAGGCTTTCTTTTTTTTTTTACATTACAGTGCCTACATTTCTTAAAACTGAACAAGAAGAAAGAAAGAAGAAAGAAAAAAAAAATAGGGGCAACCTGCTGAGTATCCCTACTACACACCAAATTAAATGAAAAAGCTTTACTTTATAGCATGCAGTATATGCCATGTGTTATAAAAATATTTTTAAGAACATAATTTAGTTTTACCAACAGTTAACTCTTTCTTTCCTCTTTCTCTCTCCTAAATCTTCTTCCAGACATTAATGGCATGTAGTAGGGCATATGATTTGGTGTCCCCTACAAGTTTAACAAAGTAAAAAAAATATCTCCATGTTCTCTTGCTCTGCCATACTTTACAAATGTAATTAATGCTTTGTAATCTCACATTTATTCATCCATTTCCGAGTTACTGATTGTCTTTTTGTTGATCTCTATCTCCCAAATCCAGTTGCAGGTTTATTTCCAACATACTCATGGTTCTTCTAGTCAGCTGTTGTGCTTTTTTCTATCTCTCATGCATTTTTCTTTGGAAAATTTGAAAAGATTTTACAGGCATAGTCTCTCTAAGGGCTTTATTTTCAGAAGAGTAAGAAGCAGCATCCCCTTCTGTTTGATAGTTCACTTTTTGTTGGACAAACTTTTGTATTTCCTCCTTAGCATGCTTTGCATCAAAGAATGATTTTTACCCTACAGGAAAAAAAATGTTCTGAAAATAGCTGGTTACAGCAGTTTGAATCTTATGCCTACTGCTTGATATTCCCTGATTACTGGAATAAATTTAATCCTCTTCTGCCTGGTGTTCAATGAGTAATAATTTTCCACAAATATTCTGCTATCTCCCACTTTTATTACTTTGTCAGAATCAACTCCTTCTGCTGGTAGGATTGTATCTTTACTATTAAAGGTCTGGTTTACCAACTAAACTTTGAGATTTTTTGCTTAAATCAGAAAGACTAGCCTATTCCTCCCAAACTTTAAGGAGAAAGACATCGAGTAGTAGGTGGTTCAACAACTGCTTGTATAATCATGGCTTCCATCTTAATAAGACTGAGCATCATATAACCTGTTCAGTTTAAGATCTATTACTAGCAGTCATCCATAGTGCAGAAAGGTAGTGCATGCTCCTGAATAACATAAAATAAAATAAAATAAAATATATAAATAAATATTGTTTTTAGAAATAATGCTTTAAGATCTTTCCATGAATTATATGAACTAGTGAAAACATGTACACTGAAACCAACAAAGTTACCAAGACTGAATCCTGCAGAAACTTACAACATAGTAGGTAGCTCCCAGGAAATTGATACCATAGACTACCTGCTGTGAAGCACCAGACAAGATACAGCTGAGTTAGTGAAAGACTGCAGAATATGTGCTCCAATGGGAATGCAGCTACTTAATCAAGATGCCATGATTCAAGATTTCAAAAACTGAAGCAAAGTTAAGAAGGAACAAGGCAGAGTGAGATCACTTAACTCTCACCATTAGGAGATCACCAACTACTGTTAAAAGAACAGTCTCAGTGCTATGCTGATTTTTAAATCTGGGCTGACAAGGATCTCGGAGACTGTTTTAAGACAGGGAAGATTCCATTTGAATGAAAAGGTCTTTCTCAGTTACCTTACCTATAAAAGGCAGCTTTGAGGCCAGTAAGTAGTCTTCCACATCACAGTGATCAAGAGATCTTTTTTGTACAGGGATTGTAGAGGCTTTTTTAAATGCACTTGAAAACATCTTAAGCCTTAGAGATGAACTCACAGTACAGAGAAAAACTGAGCCCAAGGAAATGAGCCAAAATACTAATATGTTGGTAGATGCCAGGCCCAGCCTTCATACGTAGTATGACTAATTAGGATCACTTCACAGATCTCATTTTGCCATCATGCCTGAAATCCAATCATCAAGAGTTTGCAGATGCCTTATTTAGATGAAAATCCAGCTAAATGTGTGTATAACTAGGAGGCCTTCACTCTTTATGTGGGCAAATTTATCTGCAAAGAAGTTGTGCTGCAGCCTCACCTTCTGAGACAGTTTGTCTTGTGCATCATGTGACATACTGGGCTGGATAGTCTGTCCCATCAAACAGAGCAGAATAGATGTAGAAGGTGCTGTCATGCAGCAGTAATCCCAGAAAACAACTTTCCACTCTTGCAAACTCTGATAGGTAGGTCATATAATAATCCACCAGTTTAAGCTTTTTTTCTAGGAGACATATCTCCTCTATTTGAACTCTGTTTTTTTATTTAGTTTTAGTATTTTAGATAGGGAAACCTTAAACAAAGTATATTCATTAGGACTATTATATCATTATTACCTTATTACAAAACTCATGGAAACAGAAATAAGCATTAGCCCAATAAATATCAACCATTTAAATATTTTTAATAAGACATCCAACTTTTTACATTATTCAACAAGAGTAAGAATAGATATATACTGTACCCAAGAGGTTTGAATAACATAAATGGTTGCCAAACTTGAGAATCCTTAAATAATGTAAAATTTCAAAATCAGCACATGATTAATATTCCAATAAAGGGAAAGGTTTTGCAATACTAATTATTCTAATTCTAAATCAATATATAATATTAAGAGTGTAAATTAAGGGAAAAAAAAAGGTAAAGCATTTCTACTGCTGCTACACATTTGATACAAAAGATTAACTATGGCAGTGATTTATGCTCAGATTTTAAAGTAGCATTTTTTTGCTCCATCTTGAGAAAGATTTGGACCAAAACCCTCAAGTAAACCTGGTTTTACTGCAGTATTGACATAGACCTGGACAGGGTGAGCACTAAAAGGAATGCTTATAATAAGTTGCATTTAAAATATCTTTCCATATTTATATCTACATTATAATTTGTAGATCACTGGAGGCACAGGTTCCTGTAAAGGATATATCCGTATATGGACTTAAAAATACCACTTTTTCAAGAACTCAATTTTGATAGTGAATAGCTTGTCAAAGTAATCAAGATCCTCCAAATTTGATAAAAAACTTTGATCAAATCATACAGAAGTCATATTAGTGTTATGGTTATAAAAAATACCAAGGAAACAAAAATTTAAGAACACTTATCAAGGAAACAAAAATTTAAGAACACTTACTTTCAAACAATTTACAAAATCTAAAAATACAGAATTTTAGACGACATGCTACTAAATAAGAAACTGGAAGACTTTAAAATACACAATTGTTCAAATGAACTATTATGTTAACCAAGATCATAAATTACAAATCCAGAATGAAGGGCAATTTAAAATTTAAATGGGATTTATCCATTTATGATTGATAATAGAAATTAATTTCAGTCAATCTTGTCGAGTAAAAAGTCAATCAAGAAATGTCCCAGTGCTAGTTTCTGGAGAGAGGCTAGCAGAAATAATACAGACTATCAAAGCATACAGTTCTAATGCAAGTCTATGTGGTATGTTTCATATGAGTCAAACAATGCATCAGAGTCCAGGTAAAATATTATTACCCAAATAAAGATTACTGATCAAATTTATACTACACAGAGTCAACAATAAACCAGTTTGCTGCAATCAAGAATGCTGTCAAACCGCAAAAACACATAACCTATTAGTATCCATAGACTTGTAGCTCATTACTTTTCCAGATTTTCAGGAGACAAGTGTGTAGATATATGGTTCAATTGCATGACAATAACAGATTTGGGATTGACACAACTGCAATAGCAAAACGGTGATATCTCTTGAATGAGAACAGCATTCAGAGTTTAAAAAAAGTGGTTTTGTAGGAGTCAACCCTTTGCAGTGCTAATACAGGGCTGCACCCTTAGCAACTCCAAGGTCACTAAATATCATAGAAAGAAGAAATCCCCAAGACACTGAAACCTTGATCTTCCAGGTCAAAACTATTAGTTGCACTGGATTCTTTGCACATAACAGTATTGAGCATTAATGTCTTAACCTGGCACTATATATAAATATATATTTAAACACCAGCAAAAGTACAGTCCAAAACATCAGGTGCAAGGTGAAATTTACATCAAATCCACAAAAAACAGCAATCAAGTTTTATTGGTGTAGAT
>NC_056730.1:535050008-535172508 GCF_019279795.1 Protopterus annectens | reverse complement strand
ATTTGGCTATTATTTTATGAAGCTGTGATTTTCTTCATGTTGACCTAATTGACTCAGTGTCTTGCTATCACACTGTAAATTAGAGAGTGTGATGGATATCACAAAAAAAATTCAAAGCCCATGTGATTGAATGATTATTGTTTAAGCTCATCTTCTTGAAATAAGGCCTTCTCAATCCAAAATATGTCAGAATGCAAGTACTTAACAGTTTAAAAGTATATTGATTATTTGATGCAGGCATTTGTTTCTGAAGGTTATTCTGCTACTGCCCCAAGACACTAGTGATTGCAAGAGTTAGAATAACAAATGAGGAAGTTGTGGGGAGGATAATCCCCCTCACAATTTTTAAATGCTAAAAATGTAGTTTTTGTATATACTTGTGTTTTGCACAAGTTCCATGGAATAATGGACTAGGCTGTTTCACAGGATCAGAAACGTAGATTCAAAAATGTACTTTTCGGATTTCCAGAATTCACCTTCTTACCAATGGTAGATTATAACAGAAGTGATTTGAATGGCTGCCTGGGGCCCATGAAATCAAGGGATTCCTATGGCAGGTTGCCACAGATTATACTGACCAGGCTATCTACAGTTACAAGAGTTATAAGCTATTGTTCCATTCAGCACAGCTAACTCATTGTAGTTAGCTTGCATGCTGATTGCAACAGTGTGCCATTTTTAATATGTAATTAAAAATGTTTTGGTCATGACTATTTAGGGGTTCTTGTGAGGGTGGGGGGCAGATCTATATAATTTGCATATTGCCCATACCCAAGTACATTCATCTGCTTCTCATTTTTTAAACATCTTTTTTTGTTCTTTCATTCATCTACTGGACTATGATTAGCATAACTCTCAGTTTCTCAGAATTTTCAGAACGTCCCTAATTTTGTCTTATATTTTTGCCCTATCTTTATAAAATTTTTGATTTTTCTGGTAAATGCTGACGATTAGAGTTAGTCAACAAATCCAAACCTTAGCAATCCATACAACGTATTTGTTCATAAAATGCATGTTGATGTAAATCCTGTTGTTTTACTATAGCCATTATTTTTTTACTTTGTTCAGAATTTCTAAGCAAAGAAGTTGAGTGGTATATGGTGTAGTGTAACCCCATCATTATTAATTTATGTTTATTTACTGAATTAGTTATGCTAGAGATTAGAGCATGGATCCGCATGGACTTAAATTTAGAAGTAGTAGTAGCAAGTGTAACACCTTATCAATCAGGTAGCAGGGCAAGAATTTGAAATGCTGGTTGTTGCCCATGTTAATTAATTAAGCTGTAGCTGTCCATGTTAATAAATTAACCTGTAGAGAGGATCATTTCCCATTGTTAATGCTGTTATTACCCATTTCACTAACTGCTTTGTGTTTGTATTGACTATTTATTTGGTTTGTTACATGTAAATGTTTTTTTACCTGGGGTTGCCTGCAAATGGTCAGTTGTAATCAATGTTGTACACCAGCAAACAAACTTAAATGAATAAAAAATAAACTGTAAATATCTCCTCTTCTTATAGTAGCATTTTATAAGCAGTTTAGAACTGTGCATGTGTGTGTGTGTGTGTGTGTGTGTGTGTGTGTGTGTGTGTGTGTGTGTGTGTGTGTGTGTGTGTGTGTGTGTGTGTGTGTGTGTGTGTAGGTTGGGGAGTTTGCTCTGTGCTCATATATAATTAATTAGATATTTATAATTTTAATGGAAAAAGTGTATGTCTCATGGGATGTACAGTGGGCTATGCTAAACATTGCTGTTGACATAATAGCTGAGCAGCCTGGGTGCTGTAGTTCATTTCTTGGAACTAAGATGAATAATAGGAATCAACGTAATTTTTTATCACATTTCCTTCCATGTAATACATTTATTTTGATTGTTGGAGATTCAGTTAGACACCTGTCCTTGATTTAGCTGTGTCACTCTCTTTTTCTCAGATTTTTAATCTGCATCTCATAAAACTTGTGGTTTTCTAACAAATCATTCAGGATTACAATCACTAAATGGAGGTAGCTGTAAATGAAAGCAGCATACCCTCTTGTCATTTTCTCATGTTAATGTTTGTTTTACATGTCTAATGTGCATTTTATGAAATAAGTTGGAATATTTATTCACTGGCTACTACTGATATGAAATAAAGTTGAAAATGTCCTGATTTTGCAGAATGCCTCTCACCTTGTTCATATCTTTGATCTGTTCCTCAAAAAAACTTGTAGATTCTGGCAAATTATTGAAGATTGCAGTTTATAGGTAGTTACTAGGCATGCATTTCTGGCAAATTTTTGAAGATTGTAGTTCATAGATTGTTACTAGGCATTCAGTCCAGGAGACCATTAAAGAGACTGGCCCAAAATTCCCAACTGCACCAAAGCCTTGTCTAGTTAAACGACTTGCTCAAAGTCACAAAATAGGCAAATGAATGTGGAAAGAGTCAAACTTTGCACTTTTGGCATAGGAAGTAGCGTATTAACAAGTCAGAACATTCGTCCTCTAACCACCAGATTACTCCTCTCTGCTAATTGTCAGACTAAATAATGACAGACATTTGAGTTTTCAGACTTCCTGTTCTTCAAAAATGAATATCAATGCAAAAAAAATGTAATTCTAGAAACACTGTAAGTAAATTACATTAATATTTACAATCTGTCCCTGTTTTTTGGCCTTTCCCGCTCATTATTTTTGGCTTCATTCATGATTTTTTTTGTTAAGAGGTGGAGAGGTGTTATTTCTTTTTTGTACAGTCAGATGAGATGTATGCGACAGTGTATCTATTACTGCTGGATAAGGAGTATCTTACCCTCTTATTGTTTGCTCAATTTAAATGGTATGGATTGTAGGACTAGTGTGAACTTGTGCAAAATAATTTACAGTACCAGGGGTACTGTGTGTTTGTGTGAAATAAACTTGAAATGTAGTATTATGTCCATATTTATTTATTTTTACTGTAATCAGACATTTTGTTGTATCCAAGGTCAACAATTCTGCTTTAATAATTGCTAATTATGCGGCTCTCTGTTTTGATAAATTAAAATGTTATTAGGCTGGCTTTGCAGGTTTATAGTGTATTTGTGTAAAGGAAGTTGGAATATTTGACTAACATTTATTTAATCAGACTCTGACATTTGAGATCTACAAGGTGTACAGTCAAGTGGCTATAATTTATGGGCAATGACACTGGTAAATTATAATAACAGCAGTTTAGATCAGCTATATCAAGAAGGTGAATCCAAATGAATATATGTAATTATGTGTAGTCCAAAAATAGTGTGTGTGTGTGTGTGTGTGTGTGTGTGTGTGTGTGTGTGTGTGTGTGTGTGTGTGTGTGTGTGTGTGTGTGTGTGGTGGGCAGGGTTTGAGAACTGAACAATCCACAATGCTTGTTACAATATAGCATGACACGAAATACATTCAGTTTTGATGCCAGTTGATTTGACACCTCCTCTGAAGCTGACCAATGCATGCCATACTTTAACTGTAGAACTTGAATTTCACTTTCCTTTTAGATCTAAATACTAAGTGACAGTTAAGGGAAATAGCCTTCATTACTTCTGCCGTCTTCTTTATGAATATCATATAATACTTTGTAAACAATGCATCTTTGCTGACTATGAATTAACCTAAATATGAAGATATGGTTTACTTTATAGTATAATCATAAATATGATTGCCCTTATCATACAGCCATGCATAATGAAGAATATATCGCTGTGTCAAACTGCCAGCCCCATCCACACTGTATTATATAACATGCTTAATACATACATACATGCATACATATATTTCAAGTACAGGCATTAATGCCCTTCTAGCCAGCCAATATAGTAAAACAGTTGTTCCTATAATAAGTGTCCAGACTGTTTTTAAAAATATCTAAACTAGTGCTTGCTTTAATGTAGTTTGGTAGTCTGATCCATGCATTAGCTGCTCTCTCAGAGAACCAATTAGTACACTTCTCATTCCTATAGAATCGTCTATATAGGTTGTCTAATGATTCTCTATACTTTTTGATAACCCCACACATTCCCAGAGGTAGTTGTCTCTAAATGCCTAATGTAATATACCTGAATAAGATCCCCTCTTAAATATCTTTGAGACACTGTACAAGTTCAGTTATTTTAGTCTTTCATAATAGCTTAAATTTTCACATTCATGAATGCTCTTGGCATATTTCTGCTGTACTCTTTCCAGTTTACTCATGCTTGTTTTCTTATAAGGTTTCCCTATTGTTATTCTATACTCAAGTTTCAATTTAATGTTATTAACAAACAGTAACTGATTTCTGATTTCCTAGACTTTATAAATATTTTTATACACCCTATAGTTCTGTAACTATCATTAACAAATTAGTTGATATGATTAAAAAACTCAAACTGGATCTACCTAAATGAATCTACAATTTCAATCAATGTGTGCAGGATTACATATGCACCTTTCAGTTTATGTCTCCCAAATCTCATATGCTTAGTTTTTGATATATTTGCCAGCATATTATTCTCCTGTGCCCAGATGGTCAATTTATTTAAGTTCTTTTGCTCACATGCCCAATCTGTAACACATGTAATCAGTTTACCCAATTTCAGGTCATCTGCACAAACTGTAGACCATCTGAGGTGAAAAAGATAGGTCTGTAAGATGCAATCTATATAAGTAAATTTCTATAACAGAGCCCTGAAGGGCACCGTGACTGTAACCAAGAATTTCAACTGTCCAATTGCTGTATGATACTTGCCATGTCCTATTTGTAAGCCATGCAGCTAGCAATCTTATAAAGAGTAAATCAATACCGAGTTGTTGCAATTTATTGATCAGTGTTTTGTGTACGACCTTGTCAAATGCTGAAGTTAAATCTATATAAATGATATCTCAGCACATCTTTTCATTCATAGATGTTATTATATTGTTATAGAACATCATGTTACAGGTGGTAATAGATCTATTTTCAACATATGCATGCTGATGTAGGGTTTAACGTCCCATCCTTTCCATTTCGGACAATAACTTATCCAGTATTACCTTTTCCATTAGTTTTCTGCAACATAAAAGTAGACTTAAGGGTCTGTATGACTCTGAGTTTGGCCTACTCCCCTTTCCCTTAAAGACAGGTTTAATAAATGCATGTCTCCAATCATGAGGAGTCTTCCCATATTTATATGACCTAGTAAATAATAGATATAGTGGTAATATAAGTTCTTGCTGAAGTATTCTCAGGTCATTATTATTTATTCCTTCTGCCAGTGCTTTGTTTAGATCCAGTTTGCATAGTTCTTTTTCAATATAATCTATTTTGATTCTATATGTGATATTACCTGGATATCACTAAAGCAACTTATAATCCCCTTTGTGGAACCAAACTGTTTTACATAAGATTTTGTAAACGTATCTATAATCTGTTGTTTGAGAATAAATTTTAGAATCTAAACATAATTTATCAGTTTGTATGTCTTTACTTCTTCCACATCTTATGTATCTATAAAATGTTTTCCTATTATGCTCAATATCTTTATATAATTTTTTTCAGATTTTTTCTTGATCTTGTTTCACACCATGCCTAATTTGTTTGTCCAATTTGTTTGTTTCAGCTTTCAAAACTGTAGTTCAACCTGTTTTCCATTTCTTGTATTTTTTTCTCTTACCTTAATCAGGTATATTGTTCTTATGGAAATATATCCCTCCTGAAGTTGTATGCCTATATCCTGATGTTAAACATTTTTTTGATTTTTTTTCACTTAAACAATTTCTCGTTCAAAACTTTCCACATTCCATCTGCAGTTTCTCCACTGAAAACATCATTCCAGTTAGTTTTACATAGTGACTGTTTTGCTTCCATATAAACTGTAATTAATCTTCTGTGCATTGGTTTAGATTTCAGTTTGGCAGTATTATCTAGTAACAAATGAACCTTTATAAGATCATGATCACTGCACATCAATGGTAGTAAAACTTGACATGAAGCAAGAGTAGTTTCTTTAGGAAAACAAACAATATCTAGTATGTTCCTTTCCCTGGTAATTTTTTTTTACAGTCTGAAGCAATTGATGCTCGTGAACATACGTTGTGAATAACTCCCTTACTAATGTTGAACCAGTATTATTCCAGTCTGTTTCTGGCAAATTTAAATCCCCAGCCACTATTATTCTTCCCTCCTGTGTTTCATACTTAATAGCAATTTTCAGTACTGTTCTGTATCAAAATTTGTAGGGAAAGCAGACTATTCATAGTACAGTTGGGTACCTTTTCAGATACACTTATCAAAATGATCACTTTTCTTAATTAACTAACAGACTTTCAAATAAGTAAATAAATACAACAGGGACTGTAGGACAAATTCTGACAGAGATGGTAATCTGACTTAGGACCACATCTAAGGTATAATTTATGTCCTTTCTTCTTCCTTAGAACTTGCTGTATATATTTCAGTTTGGCTAACCATTCCATGCTACAGTTATGATGGCAGGCTTACAGCAATACACTCAGTCACTCATTTCTAATTTATTGTAACTAAGCACTACTATATTGCATAGGAATGATATTTACACATTATTATTTTAAAATAACCTATTAACATTTTCCTAGTAAAAACCAAGTGACCTATAGTAAATGCATTGCTGAATAAAGCTTTTCAGTGCTAATGTAGTGACAATGTTTTCATCTAACATAGTTGTAGGGTGTACATTGTTTAGGTAAGTCAGGTGACCCACTGCCTGGCATTACTATGACTGAGATTTACTATCCAGTCATTTGATATAGTTCTTAATGGATTAAATCACTGGAAATGTGAATGCAGCTGTCAGAGACTAAACATAATTAATATGTTTGCATTTCTAATTTTGGTAATAATACAGTCAAGTAATTTAACTAGCTGGAATGATATGCTTATGACTTGGTCTGCTGCCATTTTAATAAACTTGTCCACATTTCAGTGTTATATTTCCTGAATTTTCTACAAGTGTTCACTTATGTCATTATTAGGCATGTCAGTAATACAAATGAGAATTACAGTGTGCCAGGGACTTCATCTTAACAACATGTCCTCCATGTCTGTACTTCAGACAGTAATATATTGTTTGCATTAAAATTATTATATAGGTTTAAATAGCACAGGTAACTCATTGACAGCAGATTATGATACATAAACTTTATATTAATGTCAAGTGCAAGAAAATAGCAAATGTGGGGCAGGAATCTTTTATAAATTAAATGTTTCTTGTCATTATAACAATTTATAGGGCTGTGGATTTTATAAAAACTAACAAAAAGGATTCAGAGTAGAATTGATTTTGCAGGGAAAGCCTTCTACACCTCCTACACACTTCACCCCCACTTCCTTACTTATTATCATAAATTCTGAGACTGCTGTATATTTCAGAAAGGAGCATTTCTCTTTCAGCAACTGCTGGCCCATAAAAAGTGCAAAGAGAGCTTTGGCAGACAGTAACAGTCAGTAACATGGTCATTCCAACCAGTACATATTATGTATATGAATGCTCTTAGACTCTGTTTATCTATTTATTTATCCTTTGTTGACTGTGTTAGTTATACTTGGCTAGTGTCCTCTTTTCAGGGAAGACCCGAGGTGGTTTTTATACTACTGGGGAAAATGTGGCCAGAGGACTGGGGAACTTCCTCTATTCATTATGAAAGTGCTTGTTCAGTTCCCAGTGCAGTGATGGCTGGCAGAACAGCACTCAAGAAGATCCAAGATACCGGATAGTACATAGGCAAGTGCTGGTGCAGTCTTTGAAGCTTTACAAGATTCTGAGGAGTTGTTTCAACAACATTTGTATGTTTCAAAGTTATGAAGCAAATGTTCAAAACAGTGATGGATGTAATATTACAAACCTCCAGTCAGGATGGTTGCAAGATGATCTTCTTCTTCTTCTTTCGGCTTTTCCCGGTTAGGGGTCACCACAGTGGATCACCTAGTCCGCTCATGATTGGCAGTGGAGTTTTATGGTGTCGAGTTGCCAGCCCGGCGCCCAACCTTCTACAGAAGGCACACACACACACTCACACCTAGGGCCAATTTAGAGTGTCCAATCCACCTACAGCATGTCTTTGGGATGTGGGAGGAAACCGGAGCACCCGGAGGAAACCCACGCGACCACAGGGAGGACATGCAGACTCCACACAGAAAGCACCCCAGCCAAGGATCAAACTGGAGAACCTCTTGCTGTGAAGTGGCAATGCTAACCACTGCACCATCGTGGCCGCCTGATGGTTGCAAGATGATATTTAGGGTAAATTGTTGTTGCAGAGCAAGCCATAGAGTGGAAAAGTTCTTTCAATGGGTGAAATTATGGACAAAATTCAATCAGAGGAATCAGAGGCTATTTTGAAATAAGATTGCCAGACAAAGAAATTGTGTGCTGAGGCTGGTAAACAAACTGCAGGGAAAGTGATGAGAGATAAACAGAGGAAAGGAAATATCAACAATCAAAGAAAATTTATGGTTAGAATTCAGAACAAAGAAGAAAGAGAAATAGACTGGTATGACATTTGGGATAATTTAATGGTTCCATGGGGAGTGAAGGCTCAGGAGGTAAGAGCTTCTATTCTTATTCATAAAGGAAACAATTTGTGAGACTGGTTATGTTCTGAAAAGTTTTTGGGTGAGTATGAGAAGAAAAAGAACTGCAGTCCATGGAATTTTTATGTGGTTAAAGCATTTCACATAGAAACAAAAAATAAAATATATGTTCAGTTTCAAATTGAATTTGAAAAACAGACTTTAAAGAGACATTTAAGCAAATTTTGTAAAGATGTTATGGACATTAACAAAGTCTATGATAACAGAGGATTATGAATATTGTACTGAAAATGGAGAAAGGAAATGTTCATATCCCTATTATGATAAATGTAGAAGGTAAGAGGAGCATTGTAAAATATTGGGGACAACTCAAAACATGTTTTATCTGTGGAAAATTTGGTAAGTAACTGTGATAAATGGAAATGTTATAATTGTGGGGAAACAGGTCATGATGCAAAAAAGTGTGAATTAAAATGTTTTAAATGTAACAAAATGGGGCATTTGTGGATGGATTGAAATATGGAGAAAAAGGATGAAGAAGAAAACAAAAGTGAGAAAAGTATATAAAGAGAAGAAGCAGTCCAAATAAAATATAAAGAGGAGACAAAAAAGCAAGGTCAGGGTAAATATAAAGATAATGATAAAGAGAAAAATGAAACAGAGATAATATAGAAGATGGTTCTGAAAAAAGTAATGAGGACGATATAAATCTGAAAATAGTGAAAGGTAAAAATAATTATATTGGCAAAAGTCTAAGGGACAAAAAAAGGAAGTTTAAATAGATAAGTGTAAAAGAGAAAAGGAAAGCAAGTGGATAATGCAAATGAAATAAATACTTCAAATTTACAAAATTTCGGATAAGTTACAACATAGACATAATGACAACTTTATTGTACTTTCAGTAATGTAAATAGTATCAAAAATATAAGTCAAAAAATAGGCATCCTAAATTGGTGTAGTAAATATGATGCTGATGTAATAATATTGGAAGATATAAGAGTTTTGACACAAGATGACAGATTACAAACAAAGAAACTTTAGGGAAGAGATACAATATGGAACGTAGGAAAGGAACTATATTCAGGCATAGTTGTACTTTGAAGAAAGTCAGTGAAAATATTGAACATAACATTTTCAATGATAGGAAGATTAACTGTTGTAGATACCAGATGGCATAATCAGATATATAGAATTATAGCACTATATGGCCATGTTGCAAGTAAATAATGGGAATATTTATTTAATAAAAATTTGGATTATGTAGTAATTAATATAATATTAATGGGAAGATTTAATTGTGATTTGAGAGAAAAAAACAGAGGAAATGCTGTTAAGATAATTTTTGAAGTTATAAAATGTGGCAATTTAAAGATTTGTAAAAATAATTTATGGACATATAGTTGAGGAATATATAAGATGGAAATAGATTATTTTATTATAACACAAGGTTTAAGTATAGCTCAGGGAGAGACGCTTCTAACAGGTTTTTCAGATCACTCAGGCATATGGCTAAAAATACAAGAAAATAAGGAGTATATCAGATTGGGAAAATAAATTAAAAAAATAAAGGAGAACTTATGGGTGGAAATGAAAAAAAGAAGTATACATTTATGGAAATATTGCATTTCCAGTAAAGTATGTTATAGAAATTGGTCTGAGTGGTGGCTAGCTTTGAAAAAAATATATTACAAATGTTTTTAGAATGATGGATATATGTAAGAAAAGCAGAACAAATATATTATAAAACAATGTGTTTGGATGCTTTAAAGTATTTGGAAATGAGCAATATAAAATATTATTTGATAGAACAGAGAATTTATTGAAAATATCAAGAAAAATTAATTAATTATTAGTTAAACAAAATATTATTTACAAGATAAAAAAGAAGAGCTATCTGATTATATGAGTAATCTATCAAGCAAATACTAGTATAAACAGAAAAATGAAAGATAATAGAGGAGAGGTAAGAACATCTCAGGAACAAATTATGAATATTATAATAAATTATGCAAAGAAAATATTTCAAGATAGAAAAAAGTACAAAAAGAATGGCATGTAAAAAATTGATAAAGCAAGAAAATAAGGAACTGGAAAATGTTTGATTTCCTTATATGAATTAGATAAGGTACTTAGACAAGTTAATTTACAAACATTTTCAGAATCAGATGGAATAGGATACCAATTTTATAAGAATTTTATGGATTGAAAGAAAAAAACTACTTCTTAAAAGTTACAAATGAGTGATTAAATGAAGGTTTTTTTGTATAAAGATTTATGCAGAGGTATACTTAAATTTGTATGAAAAAAGGAACATAAAAATAAAATTGAAAATTGGAGACCCATACTATTTAACAATACAGATAAGATTTGTAGGAAAAGAGAATGGAAAGTAAAATTAAAAGTATTACGAAAGATGGCATATACAGCTTAATGGGAAAAGAATGTCAGGAATTATTATTCATAGTAAGGGAAATTGTGGATTATATTATAGGTTGTGCATTATTAGCGGATCGGAGTTCCACTGTAGCGACCCCTAACCAGGAAAAGCCGAAAGACACAACAACATTATAAATAGAACTTATGAAAACAAGATTATGATTGGAGATTTAAATAAAGCTTTTGATACAGTGCAACATGAACTTTTGTGGACAATTGTGGAAGACTATAACATTAGTAAGAAAATTAAGAATGCATGTTACTTTGTATATAATGAAAGAAAAGTAAGAATTTTAGTAAATGGGTGGTTAAACAAAGAAATAGATATAGAAAATGATACACATCAGGGATGTACTATGAGTAGTATATTATTGCTTTAGTTATGAATGTATTAGTCATAGTAGTATATTATTGCATTAGTTATGAACATATTAGTCAGAGATGTAAATCTGTATATGAGAGGTGATACTTATATTACTAATGAAGGGAGAAAAATTCCAGTCATTTTTATTTATGCAGATGATATTTTATTGAGTATGAGAAATAAAATCTGTATAAAAGCTGTTATATGCAGTATACATCACTGTTTTAAGTATAATAAGCATAACTTTATTTTAAAAAAGAAAAACTAAAGGACTAGTTGATATAGTAAGGATGGAAGGAGTATCTTTCACAGCGAAAGAAATATCTGTGTTATGAATATGATTTGGGGGTGAAAATGTAAATGAGGAATAATGGAGTAGAATACTAGATTAAATAAAGTAAACCTTGAAAAACACAATCCCTGGAAGTAACAGTCCGCTCATCTTGGTGAATCAAAATGCCATGAAATTAATCCAAATAAAAGGGCAAAATCCAAGCACAGTAAAGTTTATTCCACCTTTTGTTAAAATTCCACAACAAGAGTAAAATTCTCCAAAATCCAACAGTGAAGTTCTGTTGGATTTTGGAGAATTTTACTCTTGTTGTGGAATTTTTCGTTTCGTTTCACCAAGGTGAGTGGACTGTTACTTCCAGGGATTGTGTTTTTCAAGGTTTGGTTTTTCACTTACAATCCTGTTGCTCGAGTATCTTGCAGATTAAATAAAGTAACTTTCTTGGTTTTGGAAATCATACAACCTATCATTTAATAAAAAGTTCATTTCATTATTTCAGTTATACTGGCAAAGACTGCATATTTAGCTATGAATTATATGCTGCCAAAAATCTATGAAAAGAAATACTACAAATATGTTTTTTCTTTTCTATGAGTTTCAGGACTGCTTCTCTTAATTTGTGAAACATTTTGTTTCAGATAAATGATACAAAAATGAAAAGTTAGTAGTAAGTTTACTGAAGTACAAATATATGTGGTATTGAAATGTGATAAAAAAATCAAAAGAGGAAAAGTGTGTTTAAATGAAGTAATAAGATGTTATCAAGAAATAAATCTTTTATGGAAAATAAAAATTGATGAAATAGAAAATGAGAGGAAAGTGTGGCAAAAAATATTATGGTGCAATATTATTATATTAAACTTGGACTGAGCTAGTGAATGAAAAACTTAAAGGTACAATAACAAAAAACACATGGTGTAATAAACAAGTAGAATGTCAATATTTTTATGGAGATCAATTATTAATACATTACCAGGAAAGGGAAATATGTCATATAAAAGTCAATGAAATAGTTTGTATGTATTGTGGTAAAGAAGAAACTAAATAACATGTTTTCTTTTAATGCATAAAGATTGCAAAATTGTGGGAAAAGTTTGTAAAAAAAGTCTTTGAAAATATAAAGGAGGTAAATAAAATAAATAATGATATGATTATGTATGGATGTTATAGCCATAAAAATAAGGAATATGCTAGTAAAGAAGATAAAAGATTAGTTTGTTACAGGACCATTTGGAAAGAAAGGCTAAATGAAATTTTGTTTAATGCTAAATCGAGACCAGCAGTAATTTTAAGAAAAATTAGATGGCGGTTGTGGAAAAAAGAGTGGGAGTCAAAAAAAGATAATGAAGATAGACATTTAACATAATAGAAAGTAAGATATCTATGACTGCATGATAGCAGAAAGGAATGGAAGTGTGTACACTATATACATTTGTAAACAGGTAAATGTGTACATTTGTAAATAGTATTGTACATAATGTTTTCTAAATAAAGAACCCCTAATCTTTTTGAGATCTGAGAGATAGATGATGGTTGAAGTTGTAAATAAAAAAGGAAGTAGAATTTCTAGTAGCAGATGTTAAAAAAGCTTGTGATTGTGTGAATTGTGATAGTTTATGGAAGATTTTTAATAGAATATGGTATAGATAGAGTCATGAAAGTTCTTTAATCTGGTTATAAAAATGCTAAAATGAAAATTTTTGTTAATGGTTGGTTAGGTTCAAGTATTGATATGAACAGAGGTTTAAGACGAGGTTGCCCTAAGAATGGAATTTTATTTTCCTTAGTTTTGAATGCAGTGGCAATTAAAGTCTTAATATAGTGCTTAAAGGTAATTATGTGTTAGATGGTTGTTTGAGCATATCAAGTTTTTATCTTACACAGATGATGTGATTATTATATCTTCTTCTTCTTTGAGTTTTTCTCAGTTAGGGGTCGTCACAGCAGATCACCTGTCTGCTCATGATTGGCAGTGGAGGTTTTACGGTGTCGAGTTGCCAGCCTGGTGCCCACCCTTCCACTGAAGGCACACACATGCACGCACTCACACCTAGGGCCAATTTAGAGTATCCAATCCACCTACAGCATGTGTTTGGGATGTGGGAGGAAACCCGAGCACCCGGAGTAAACCCATGCGACCACAGGGAGGACATGCAGACTCCACACAGAAGGCACCTCAGCCAAGGATTGAACCGGAGAACCTCTTGCTGTGAGGTGGCAATGCTAACTGCTGCACCACCACAGCCACCCCAATGTGATTATTATATCTAAAAATAAAATATGAATATTGAGAAACATGTCATTTTCTTTAAAAAAATTAGGAATAAAGACTCAAATACTGTTGTGTTTACATCAAGTGAAATGGTTTTGTATCAAAAAAGCAAAAATTAATTGCATAACATATATCTGGGTTGCAAGAAAACAAATAGCAGTGACCAAGAAAATCCACGGTCTGCATAGGATGATACAAGAACTGTTTGTGCACAGGCTTGATAGAGGGACAGTCATAGAAACTTGGCATCTAGTATTCTATGGCTCAGATGTAAACATATAGGACTTTATACTCCTTAGAAGGAACTGCAAATTGAAAAACCTGTAAAAGAGGAAGATGATCAGCTGTTCTTACTAGAGAAAGAGTCAGAGCAAGACATATAACTCAGATATACAGAGATGAGAAGAAGCATTATGCTCATCTTGGAGACAGCAAAGATTATTCTAATCCTTAGAGGAACTGCTGCTCATACACCTCAGAAAGGGAGGCACTTACTTAGGGATAATCTTGTCTGATAATTTTAAAGATATAACAATCCTTAATTATAATAAAAACTAATAACTTAAATTCCATAAAACAAACTCTTAATAAATGGAATATTGTTTAATTATGGAAGAGAGACTCTCCTTAATTAAAATTATTATCCTTCCTAAAATTCTATATATAATACAATCTTTATCCTTCCCACGCCCCCCAAAAATAGGGTCTATATTATAACCTCAAATGATTAAAAGCGCGAATGCTCTTTAATTAACCCCTTAAAATTGAAAGCAATAAATCCCAAACGCACAGAACAGTGATTTTTTTTTCCCAGGGGAAAAAAATCAGTGAGCAGTTTTTGGGACTTTGACATTTCCTCCACTGTGGTGTGATCTCGGATTTGGTATATTTAAGTAGGGTGTGTGTGTGGGGGGGGGGTGAAGCCTCCCACTTTATTTTGTGTTTGGATTTTTTTTTTGGCGGAGCAGCATTTTTTCCCTGGGAAACAAAATCACTGTTTCGTGTGTTCTGGATTTAGTGCTTTTGATTTTAAGGGGTCGATTAAAGGGTGTTGGCTCTTTTAATCAATTGAGGTTATAATATAGACCCACAAAAATATATATAAAAGAGTATTATTCTTTGTTTCTGATATTTTTATGGTTTCCTAATAAGCCTAGATTGGCTTTAAACCATCACATCAGAGACTGGATATCGGGTGGTATTGGTCTTCCAGATTTAGAATTATGTTCCTTACCCTTAATTGTTAAGACAATAATTCCTTTATTAAATAACAATTATAATGCCAAATGGAAAGATATTTGTGGAGATATTGGTGTATTTAACAAAATCATATCATACTAAAAGAGTTACTAACAAATGTCATTGGTTAGTAAAAGGCTATTTTTATAGAAAACAAAAACAAACCAGTTAACTCTTATTATATTAATACAAAAATAACCTATTTTAAAATGTAATTTTCAGGAACCCTAAATTTAAAGCATGAATTTTCTTTGTATTTCCAATTGCCTACACTTAAAATAGTATCAATACATTTAATTTAGCAGCCATGTCCATGACAAAATTTAAAGACAAAGACCTGTTATACTGGTATCAATTACTTGACAATGGGAAATTACAAAATGTTGACTATATCATTAACAAGTTTGAGTTAAGCAAAGCTGTGCTTAGAAATTCAAAATTATAGACAACTGGTTCAACATAAGATTAATATAATGAAACCAATAGTTAGAAATTCTTTCCCTACATTCATTGATTTACTCATTATTTTAATGCATCAGAATATAATTGGAAAGGTACTTCTATCTAAAATATATAAGGTACTTAAGAAATCAACAGTATGTCACATAGAATGCTATTGGGATTATTTTAGACTTGTTAATAATAAATCTCAAAGTGAAGATGACAAAAAATTAAAACTCCAGTCTTCAAAAACAAACTACTTCATCACTAAGGTGGAGGATATTCTCTTGGAAGTTCTTACATAGAACCTTTATCAAACCACAAAAAGTTGAACTGATGTTTAATAAAGACGTAGGATGCTGGAGATGTAAATTAAATGTTAAAGCTGACTGGCAGCATATGTTTATGGTTGTATAAAACTTAAAACATATTGGGATAATATGAATTTATTTATTTATTTGACATTTGTTAATGGGGTTAGTCCATCTGAGCCAATGGCTCATTTTCAGTGGAGACCAGAGGAGAAAAGCTCCAGCAATACAAACCTAAAAAGAAAACATAGTAAGCAATATACAAAACCCAAGAAAAACAGTGCAGCAATGCAACATACAAAAAATTACATATGCAGTAATCAGGTGAAATAAATAACTGTAATAAAAATAAAACAAAAAGACGTAAATACAACTAGTACATTTATGTATTTACAATAATGACATATCTTTCCCAAGTAGCATAATGTAGTATTGTCAAGGGAGCAGATTAGTCATTGAATTATTAGATGTAGACAGGTAGTGAAAAGAAAAAGAAAGGAAAATACAGATTATGGAGGATTTAAGCAAGGACAGGCTTTTAAGTTCAGAAAATACTGCTTGACTTCAGTTTTAAAGCAGCTGGAACTAGTGTTGCTACAAATGTGAGGTGGTAGCCTATTCCATATACGGGACAGAGAGTGTTTATAGAGGAATTTACCATAAGTTTTGTTGGATTTATAGATGTCTAGAAGGTGCTGATTGGAACTACAAAGAGACCGGGTTGGGGTATAAGGGGATACTAAGGTAGAGAGTGATGGGCAGGCTAGCGGTTTGTTGAGAAGTGACTGTGTCAGCTACAGCTGGGCAAGTAGTAAGAGCTGGGGGAATTCTAGCCATTGAAGCTGTTTCAGTGCAAGGCAATGATGGGATTTATAAGGTTGGTTACTGGCGAATCTGGCAATGTTATTGTAAGCTTGTTCTAGTTTGGAGAGAAGGTTTGATTGGTGGTGAGTTAGGATAGGGGAGGTGTAGAGGAGACATGGAAGGAGATAGGCTTGGGAAAGGGTGGGTTTGGAGTTGGGAGCAAGAAATGTCTTATTCCTGCAGAGAAGACCCAGTTTCAGGTTAGTTTTTTTTTTACAGTGTTGGATATGGATGTTGAATTTGAGTTGATCATTGATTATTGTACCCAGTAACTTATTGTGGGGCTCAGCTTTCATGGGAGTGTTATCTAGCGAAGAAATAGTAAAGGTGGATTTAAGGTGGTGGAGAGTTTTGGGGAGAAATAGTAATAGCTTAGTTTTAGGGGGTTTAGTATAAGCTGATTCTCTGTGAGCCATTTTTCACAGATAAGAAGGAGTTTTGGGTGATAGAAATAGTAGAATCATTAGCATACTGTATGAGGGAGGAGGTGTTGCAGGAGGAATAAAGATGACTGGTGAAGATGTTGAATAGGAGGGGGCCAAGGATTGAGCCTTGAGGGACACCAGTTTGGATAGGTAGGAAAGGGGAGGAAACAGATTGCCATCTGACAGACTGGAGCCTATTTGATAGATAGTTTGAGAACCAATGAACAGTAGAGGGGCGAGATTAAGGTCAGTAAGCTTAGTAAGTAGCTTGGAATGGGAGACAGTATCAAAAGCTTTAGAGGGGTTGAGAAAGAGGTAAGACACAAGGAGGATTTTGTCCCTGGCTTCTGCAACAGTATGAATGAAGGATAGGAGGGCAGTGGAGGTGCTGTGGTGTGGCCTAAAGCCATGTTGAGTGGGGGTCAGAAGGTTTTCATTAATAAGGTGAGTTAAAAGCTGAATGCATTTTTCAAGGATTTTGGATATAGGAGATGGATGGCAATGGGTCTTAAGTTAGATGGCTCAGTGGAGTTACATCCTTTGTGAACTGGAATGATTTAGAAAGATTTCCAGGTGTTGGGGACAGTAGACTCTTGGATAGATCTATTTATTAGGATAGGGACAGGATAGGCTATGGAATGAGCAGAGAGTTTAAGAAAGAGGGTAGGGAGGTTATTGGTACAGAAAGAACAAGGTTTTAGTTTTAGGAGAAGTGACTTGATGTAGGCTGTGGAGACGGGGTTAAGAGAGAAAGGATTTGTGCTGCATGTGTAGTGAGCGATGTGGGGCTGGTTATGGCTTTGGGAGGGTTGGGTAAGTTTTTGAATAGATTGGATGAAGTGGGTATTAAGTAAGGTGGCAGTTTCTAATGGATTATTATTAGGGTAGAGGTTGGAGGTGGTAGGTTGACCTGGATTTAAGATTTTATTAATGGTATGCCAGAATTTTTTTGGGTTAGACTTTTGGGAGAACTAGGGATTATAAAAGTAAGTTTTCTTGTCTTTGTTAATTGCTGTTTTGCTAGATTTCTTAGCTCTTTATATTTTTGTAGGAATGTTGCTGATTTAGTTTTTAGCCATTTTTTTACAATTTTTGTCTCTTTCTTTCATGAGAGATAGGGTGTTTTTGGTGAGCCAAGGTGAGTAGTTGGCTTTGATTCTCACATTTCTAAGAAGAGCTAAAGAGTCAAATATATCAAGAAAAATGTGAGTAAAGTGTAGAACGGCTTCATTAAGAGGAATGTAGTTAAGGAAGCCCCAGTTTATGGAAGTGAGCCTGTTACTGAAGATTTCAGGATTGAAAGAAGAAAGCTTGTAACACTGTTTAAAATGGTGCAATTTAGGTATTTGGAAAGAGTAATGTTGGAGTTGGATAGGGAGGGGGTCACTTAGGGAGTTGGGCAGGGTTCTGGGGTCATGATATAGGATGGTGTCAGAGGTAAGAATCCAGTCTAAGGTGGTACCTTGGGTATTGTTGTTGCTGAAGTGGGTAAGAGTTGTGATAAGCTGATGGAACCTGTGTAGGTTGATTTGAAGGGAGAGAGAGGTAGAGGATAGTTTTTGCCAGTCGATATTTACATCACCTAGTAGTAAGGCCTCATAAGGGATATTAATAGAAATCGATGCTAGAATAGATTCGAGTATGGGGATGTTGTTTCCAAGTGGGATATAGATAAAGGCAATGGCAAATATCTTATGGCGGTTGAGGTGATAGTTTAGAAGTAGTAGTTTAGTTGGTTGAATGTTAGGCAAAGATATTGGCAGTGGGGAGAGGTTAAGGTGTTCAGAATACATAATTGTGACACCACCGCCTTTTTTGGTGGTTCTGTCTTGGTGATAGATGTTGTAGTGTGGAGATAGTATTTCAATGTTAGAAATATGTGGTATTAGCCAAGTTTCATATAGGGCCAGGATGTATGGTGATTGGTGGGTGATCCAGGAGTGTAGTTCTGTAATTTTATTAGGTAGACTTTGTATGTTAATAGCAAAGATATAGAGATGTTTACTGAGACAGGTGTTTGTTGAGATTGCGCTAGATGGACCTGGGATGGGGTGGATGTTGCCAGATGATAGTAAATTGTTAGAAAGAGAGTAAAAGGTAAAAGCTAGTGGGTTTGTATTTAGATTTAAAGGATGTGATAGAGACATAGAAATGTTTTATTTTGAGGAGATGTGTGAAGGAAGAGTTAAAGAGAGAGGGGTAAATTAGGAATATCAGAGAGGATTCCTTGCGGAGTCAGGGATGACTGTGAAAAATTAAGGTGTGTATGACAGGAGGTAAGTAAGGAGACGTACATAAGCAGGATTGATGTGAGGTAGAGAGGGGGCATGGTTTGAAATGAGATGATAGTAGAAGGATGACAGAGACCTAGGTAAATGTGTGTGGGGAAGAAGCTATTTACTAGGGAGGAGAGGGGTGAAAAATAAGATAAAAACAATGAATAGAGAGTATTAAGGAGAACTAGTAGCCAAACAGGTGTGCAACACAAATGACACAAATAACAAACCATTCATCCCAAAATGTGTCGTAGTCAGCACATCAGGCAATCAAACCAGTGGAAAGAACTTTATTAAAATAAAACATGGGAAAAGTTAAACGCTTTTGCTCGTCCCTGTACTTCTTCAGAACTAGCACCTCTTACTCAAATCCAGTTTAAATAGATCTTCAGTATGGTAACAGGGACAATTCCAATTAAATTAAGATAATTGGATTAATTAAATTCAACTGGTTAACTAACCGAACAATGCAAGTATATACAAAGCAGTATAAAGTGTCCATCATATCTAAAAACCTATTCGATCAAAGGTCAAATTTTGTCTCTAAAAATAACCAAGCTCATATTTTAAAAAATGCAAATACGTATAAAAATACTCATTCACAAAAAAATTGTCAAAATAAATGCAGTAAGCAAGCAAATCAACTAAAATTGTCTGCTCTCAAGTCAAGACTAAGTTGTATAAAAAAAAGGCAGCACAAAATACATGCTTCAAGCTCCAACAATAAAACAATTAGAAATAACATATTTTCAATTTGGCTGCTCTAAGTTTAAGAACAGGCTGTAAAGAAACAAATTCATTGAGGCCAGGCTTAACTGTAGCATCCAGCCTCAGTTGTCAAAGAAGTTCCTTATACTCCAGTCTGTCTCCCAAGCACCCCTCTGTGTCTTTGGGAACTATTTCCAAAATGCCAAATAAAAAAATTTTGAAACCCATACAGGACAGCGAATGCTTGCATAAAACATTATTCAAACTGTCCCTCTTTGTGTTGTAAAGGTGTTCATAAATCCTTTTTGCCAGTTTCCTTTCTGTCTTCCCTATGTAGAAATCATTACCATGGTTACAGACTGCAATATAAACTAGACCTTTGAAGTTGCAGTCTCCCTTCATCAGGGTAACAGTAGTTTGACATGAATTCTTTCAGTCTATATTATAACAGCAAACACTTAAAAAAGCAAACGCTGTATAATCAACCCCAAAAAAATGAAAACACAAAATTCTGTACCAACGGAATGGGGGAAAATCACTGGTCTGCAAAACAAAACAAAAAAAAATCCCAAACACAAAATAAAGTGTGTGGGGGGGGCTGTGCCCCCCACACCCCCCTACTTAAATATAACAACTCCGAAATTGCACCACAGTGGAGAAAACGTCAAAGTCCCGAAAACAGCCCAGTGATTTTTTTTCCCTGGGAAAAAAAATGCTGTTCCATGTCTTAGGGATTTTGCCATTTCGTCATTTAGCTGTTGATTAAACAGTGTTCGCTATATTAAGCATTCGCTTACTTAATAGGGAACCAAATTCTTTAAAATTACTGTTTCTTTCCCTAAAATATATTGACAATATTTGCACGTACTGCATTTATTTCTACCTAACTTCAATGTGGGTTTACACTTTTCCAACACTGTCTTCAGGTTACTGTGCACTTTGTAGACAAATGTGGGATTGTCACCTAGGTGGTGATGTAGATCCTCATCAAGTTTAAGGATAGCCCAATTGTGAATAACGATCTCATTAACCATGGTACTCAGTCCATCATGTTTAATGGCCATTCCAAGGGAAAAATTTACCAGGTTGGACTCTGAACTCTTACCAGTGTCAGCTAACAAATACGGTTCCCCCAAAACACATTGAAAGTGACTATCCCTTTTACCCAGTACCTCCGACTTGAGTTTAGTAACTAAATACAAGGGGTAACCCCTGTCCAGAAACATTCCAGGCATAACTTCGTGTGTCAAAAGTTTGTCTTTAGATGTCATATGGGCTACCCTGATAAACTGCTCATTAACTAAGTTTCTCTTACAATGCATTGGGTGGTTACTTGTAAAGTGAAGGTATGAATTTGAGATATGCTTTATAGAAACATTCACTGTCCTGTATGGGTTTCAAAAAACACATACATCCCTTCCACTGTTAGCACAGGTCCCTGGCATAGATCAGAGTAAGCCAGGTTGTCAACCCACTTATCATGTGCAACTACCCATGCCCATTTGGTGACAGTCAACATGGCCAAATCACCTAGAGCCATATTTTACACCATTGAAGCCCTGCCAGGGAACACTTTCTGTGATCCGTGTTCTCCTATAATGAGGATATTGTGTGTGATGATGTGATATATTGCCAGCTATGGCAGGAGAAGTAGGGCAGTGGATGTGCAACATATGCCAGCAGAGCTAGCTGGAATTTTGTAAAGAATTATATGTCATTTGTATAGCAAACTGATTTGTACAGATACTTGTGTTTAGAAATGTAGTTGTAAAGTTGCTTGTGTTAAAAATGCATCAACAGTGTGCCCTGATGGACTGAAAAAGAAATATACATGCATTAGTGTAACTGTTTAAATTACTGGGTATATGGCCATATAGATGTTATCTCACAGTTTTGAATGATGCCAGAGATGCAATGTCTGTAAGAAGTATGGTTTATTATCTCCTGTAGGAAGACTGGAAGTGTTTTATGGTTTTATGACTTCCAAGAGCCATAGCAGATCTTAGCAAGGTTCTGTGTGTGTGCTATTGACACACAGGTCTAAATCTTGGCAGTTTCTAGTAATGGGGGTTGCATGGGAACCAGGAGTCAGATGACCAGATGTATGTAATGTCATTCTGGAATCCATCACTAAAATAATGTTTATTACTAGTTGAGACTAAAGTCTCATGGCACTCTGTTTTGGAAGACTGACATAAAAGGATCACTCATCTACTTCATCTTGCCTTGCTGTAGTAAGTAACTTAACTAGGGAATAGTAATTATTGAGATCAGCCAGGAAAATATAGTGAAATTAGTTAAGTATTGTTTTTCTATAACTGTGTGAACCTGTCCATCTGTCTTGTTTTTTTACATTTCCTGTGACTAAAACTCTGATGTTTACTGTAACTAGATATTTTTATGTTCTTTTCTTATTTATTATTAAACATATTTAAACTTTTTATTGTGGCTGGTCTTTTTACAGAAAGCTTTAATCTCTGAGAGTACTTATATATATATTTGGTGACAGCTCTGGTTACTCCTGAAAGCCATGCTGTTGGTCAAACTACTATATATTAATATTAATTTCACACTGTATAACTGGGTACCATTGTAAGAGCTTTAGAGTAGCTGGCTTGAGAGTGACTGCTGGCAGCAACTACCTTATAGTCTGGGAAGAAGGGAGCATGGCTAGTAAAGCTTTGCCAACCTTTCCCAGGTGTGTGTGTGTGTGTGTGTGTGTGTGTGTGTGTGTGTGTGTGTGTGTGTGTGTGTGTGTGTGTGTGTCTGCAAATCAAATCTCAAAGAGTGTGTGTGTCAGTTACTTGGAGCAGGGACACAAAGCACAGGTTTCACAGAGAGAGTGGTCATGGGCTAGGCTTGGACATTTGGCTGGGGACTGAACTCTGCAGCTATGCCAGTGAGGAGCCTTACTGGGGACCCGGGGAGAAAGAGAAAGAGAGAAACCCACACCCTGGGCTGAGTGTGTTCTCTGTGTGCTCTTAAGGAAAATTGTGCTTGATGCAGAAAGCTGCATCTGGAAATACTGGGTATATCTATTTTTGTTCCAAGTGAACGTCCCTCTTCAGTGTCAGTAGTAAGGATTCAGGCACCTTGATTACTGACCCAGAGTGGGGATGTCATACTATGCACCACAGTAGATGCCAAAGGAGGTAAGTTTATAGAAATCTTCCCCATATATGGCTACATGTAGAGTCTGTGCTGCTGCCCACGGCTCCATTCTTTAGTGAGTTTGAGATGGAAACACTCAGCATGTTTTTCAGAGGTGGAAGGAATGCCAGAGAGAGAACATACAAACTCCAAATAAGCATTGTCTGGAGATCAGGATCGAACTTTGTGCCTTGGAGGTAAAGACCTTAACCATTACACCAACTGGTCTCTTATCTATCTGATGTTGTTGTATACCCTTCTTAGGGCTCTGAACTATGATTCTCTACTGAAATGAGTGCTAGTGGTAGAAAAATAGCTATGCATAGGCCCTGTGGAATGGCTAAGTATATATGTGGACGGCTTGTGCAGGAGGGGTCCTACAGGACAGATCCTAGTGGGGTATGCAGTCGTTTCCGATACTGAAACTTTAGAAGCAAAACCTTTACCACACAATTTATCTGCACAAGCAGCAGAATTGATTGCCTTGACAAGGGCATGTACCTTAGCAAAAGGTAAGAAAGTGAATATTTATACTGACAGTCAGTATGCTTTTTCTACTGTACATGTTTTTGCGCAGCAGTGGAAAAATAGAGGAATGATAACATCTACTGGTAAACCAATTAATCATGCGCAATTCATTTTAGATTTATTAGACTCTATTCAGTTACCTCAAAAAGTAGCTATTTGCAAATTCGTAGCTCATACTACGCAAAAGGATAGGATTTCAGAAGGTAATGCGTGGGCTGATACAGCTGTGAAACAGGCAGCTTCAGCCTCAGAAGCTTTTCTTTTGAGTGAGGAATTACAACCCTCTGAGATTTTAGATTTAGAAATGTTAAAAACAATGCAGACACTTACTACAAATGTAGAAAAACAAAAGTGGATAAAACGAGGAGCAATACTTGAAAAGGGACCAAGGAAAAGAAACCAAATTTGCCATCTAACTTGTTTAGATATGCAGCTTTGTTGAGCCATGGGCAGAGCCATGTCTCAACAGGGGGGATGGTACAGTTAGTGAATCGAGTGTTTACAACCTATGGATTTACAAATTACACAAAAATTTTTTCTGCAGCATGCCATGTTTGTAACAAACATCACGCACAAGGGGCATTGAAGCCTAAGCAAGGGAGTTTCCCTACACCACCGTATCCATTTCATACTATTTGTATGGATTTCATAGAACTGAATAAATGCGAAAATAAAAAGTATTGCCTTATCATTATAGATATGTTTCCCAAATGGGTGGAAGCTTTTCCAACTAAAAATCCAGATGCAGCTACTGTTGCAAAGGTCCTTGTTAAAGAAATTATACCCAGATTTGGTATACCGGAAAAGATTTATAGTGATAACGGTACACATTTTGTGAACCAAACGGTACAGCAACTTAGTCGTTATTTTGGAATATCGTTAAAAAATCACTGCGCTTACCACCCCCAATGTGCAGGGTTAGTAGAGAGGCATAATGGGGTGTTGAAGAGTAAGCTTAAGAAGTTGATGAGCGAAACACAAAAGAACTGGGTGCACTGTTTGCCTTTAGCACTGTTAAGCATGAGAACTGTTCCAAATGCAAAGGGATTAACTCCTTTTGAAACTCTGTTTGGGAGGGCATATTATACACCTCAGTGGAAACCTCTCATGTCTGCAGAGCAAGAGGCTGACAGTTCACTTGCAGGGTATATGAGACGATTTTTGAATAACAAACTTTTGCAGTTAAATTCTGTTTCAGATAAAGAGCAACCGAAATCGGAAGCACCAGTAGCCCCAGGCACCTGGGTCTGGGTGAAGATTGTGAAGCGAAAGAACTGGAGTTCTCCGAAGTGGGAAGGACCATACCAGGTACTACTGTTGACACCCACTGCAGTCAAGATCGTGGAGCGAGCTTCCTGGATTCATTTGACACACTGTAAACTGGTTAAGGACTTTGAATTGGACAAAAATGTTGTTACTGTTGTACAACGAGAACATAATGGCCAGGTACAGAGTGAATAGAGACATTGAGCAACCTCAGAAAACTTGTATGATCATTTTAATAACTATGCTAATCACACTGTTCTTTTTGTTGTGGCCACTCCTTTTTCCTGCCACGAAAGTTGAACTGATTAAACGGAATGAACCAAACATAGACTGGCATCCGAACTTTAACACTTATCAGGCAATTACACGTGTGTATGCTGAGACTTTTAATGTTTCAAACTGCTGGGTCTGCATGGCCATACCAACAGCATACGGGGGTTTATTGATGGCTGCTATCCCCCTAGGAGTCAATGAGACCTGGGAAAATCTGTTTTTTACACAGTTGCTATTAAAGCACATGATAAGGTAGCACTGTATTTGCCTGTAACACAAAAAGGAATTGTAATTTTTTATAAAAATGATACCATCCAAGTGGGATGGAGTAAGTGCAATGTCACCGTACAGTATAAATGTTATAAAAAAAAAATGATTTAGGTGGATCTTGTAGTACAGATTATGACTCATTTTTGAAATCTATGCATAAGACTCTTGATCAGGTACAACGTAATCCTGTACTTTTCAAACAGTTATCTGTAATAGATAGGAAAATGCTTCATGCAGGGCAGTCATTTCGTAACAAAGTAACAACTAAAGTAGAGGACTGTTATTTTGTGTGTGGTAAAAAGCATATAAATGGTTACCTGAGAATTGGTCTGGCAGTTGTTTTTTGGGGTACCTGGTCCCGGCCATCCGACACACTGCAGTTTTGCCTCAGGGAAATATTCAAAATACCCAAGATGTGACCAAAAAGACTGTTAAGAAACCTGAGAATCCAGTGGGACAGATTGAAGTGGGCTGGAAAGACCATCGTAATGTGGGAACCAAACTTGTGCACATGGACTTGAGTGATGCTGTCATATCCTGGGCAGGTATATTACCTGCATATGATGCAGTTAAATCGATATGGGAGCTGTGAAAACTGTCAAAACTCCTCGAAGTAATGAGTAATGCGACTTTTTCTGCTCTTGAACTGATAACTGATGAACTGAATGCCATGAGAACTGTAGTACTCCAAAACCAAATGGCTCTTGACTTCACCCTAGCGGCGAGGGGTGGGACGTGCGCTTTAATCAAAGAAAAATGCTGTGCATTTATTCCTGATCATCAGCATGAGATTAACGATCATCTCGAGGTGATTCAGCAAGTGTCGGCCATGACCAAACCAGGCCCAAACCCTCTGACAGACTTTTTCCAGAATGTATTTGGGGGGTGGGGTTCCATCCTAATGAACATATTGATTGCCATTGGGGTAGGATTACTCCTAATAGGAGTTTGTGTTTGTTGTGGAATCCCCTGCGTGAAGAAATTAATCAAATAATTCATAGATATATCAGTAAAGAGCTGCTAGAATGCGAAACACTTTCATAAAAGTTTAAACTGAATGACTTTCTTAACTGCAAATCCTGGTTGGAAGAGGTTAGGAAAAGAAGCAAACTGTTTATTCTTTTTTGAAAATAGAATTAAAAAGTATTAACAGGAGGGAAATGTTAGAAAAATATGTATTAATGTGTGTATGCTTAATGCCAATTAATAATCAAATGAATTAATATGCTTTTCATTCTATTTTTCATGCACTGTGATATATAAATTGAGTTTCATATGAGACTGAAAAAGATGCTTTTTGAAAACTGCAGTATGCTTTCTGAAACTTGCAAGATGCCCTCTGACCTAGTAACTGCTAGCACAGCAATATTCATGTTTATGCCTTTTGGAAATGTACTTGAGAAGCAGGTGCTTATCTGCTAGGTCAGGAACGAATGAATGAACAATACTATATTCTGTAAATGTAATGATTTTAAACAATCAGCTCTGTTCGAAGCATGAGAACATGTGCAGCTGCAGTAGCTTAGAGATAAAGTAGACAAAGGATTATTAGAGAAATGAACGGTTATCATTGTGCTTGAATTAGCCATAGTACCTTGAAAGGTAACATAACATGTATCTAACTGGTAGTAATCAAGGCCATGTTGTTTTCCTCAGGAAGTTTCACATAAAAATTGATAAATCAGCAGAAATTCATGGGAATGATGGTCAACAGATGATGATGAAAAAGGTAGTAATCTGTTACGCCAGCTTGGTAGGCCATGTCTAGTTAGAGAATGTATAAAAATGAAAGTATTTCCTGTTTCTAGTTAGACAAACTCTATAATAGCACGTTTTTGCCTCCTTGCTGCAATATTAAAGTGCCTTAACCTGAACCTACCATGTTTTGATCATTTTTAAAGTATATTTTTCCTTTGACATCCAACAAGGTTTTTGACTGAAATGAACATATATTATCCACCAACATAACTCCCTCTATACCTCTAAATGTAAAATGAGCCAAAGTGTGTATTACAGTGTGTTTATATAGTGAACTTTCTCAATTTTTTTGTATTTAATGTCACTGATGTCAGCTGTACTATTTTCAGTGCCAGTTTTGTTTGTCCAATATAAAAAGCCTCACATTGACACTCAGCTAAATACATCACATTAGCAGTATTACATATTATCAATGTCCTGATTATAAGGGGTTTATGAGAATTATTTGTACTAAATTGATCAATATATAGTATCAGCTCACAAAATATGCACCTTTTACAACTTTCCTGTCAAAATTGCTCTCTGTTTTATACCAGTTAAAGAAATGGCATACATTTTTACTTTTCCTATACCCATGTAAACATCTAGGGCCTAAATATTCTGAAAGGATAGGACCCTGTGCCAAAATAGACCAATATTTTTGGAATAGGACCTGTTAAACTTAATAAATTATTACCAAAGCTTGTAATAAGCCTGACAAAATCAGGTTTTATTTTATTGTCAGTATACCCCAACAAATTAATTCTGTCTTCTTTCACAGATTTTACTAACTCTGTTGGGTAGTTCCTATGTTCAGAATTATGTTGTAAATCCCCAGCCATATCTTGGTATAAAAAGGAGAGCTCCAAATCCTTTTAAGATGCATCAATTGTGATCTTGAAAGTTTCTACTAATATGATAGAGGTGATAACTCTGATTTGTTGTTGTTGTGTCTTTCGGCTTTTCCCCGGTTAGGGGTCACCATAGCGGAACTCCGGTCCGCTAATGACTGGCAGTAGATATTTACGTGCCAAGTTGCCGGCCCTGACGCACAACCTTCAATGAAGGTACGCCCATTCACACATGTCTCCACACAGAAGACGCTCTAGGTGAGAATCGAACAGGACGTCTTACCATGAGGTGACAACGCTACCACAGCACCACCACCAGGTGATCACTCTGATAATTTAACAAATTGTTCTTAGAATGGTTTCTTATACACCAAAGTAATAAGACATCCATAGTGCCTTGGTGATTTCTATGTCTAAAAATCAGTATTAAATAATTCTACTTGATAAGTAAAGGAGATCCCCAAATTTATTATAATTCAAATAATCACAAAAATGTTTTAAATCCTGAATGCCTGTCCAAACCATCCAGCAGTCTTCTAGGCATCTTCTCCAAATATTCATACAAGCAAAACAGTGTTCATTATTTCATCATAACTATAATGGTTCTCAAAATAACCCATAAATAAATTGTCATAAATGGTGGCAAATGCAACCTCCGTAGTCATACCCCTCCATCTAAAGATAACATTCTTTCCCAAAGTAGCAAACATTCCTTCTAAAAACTAATTCAGCCAACGAAACTAAAAAAAAAGAAAAAAAAAAAAAAAACATTAAATTCAAATGTATATAAGTCAGCCTTTTCCAAGCAGTATCTGATAGCCTCAAGATCGGTTTGATGTAGGATGGAGGTGTACAAAGAACAAATATCAAAAGCACATGTAAACTAATGGTTTTCAACCGTCATATCAGATATTATATTTAAAAACAGTGTTACTGTTGATTCTGGCTCTTGAACCAGTAAAGGTTTGAAACACTCTTCTAAAATTTCAGAAATAGGGTCCATAAGGGAACTTTTACCAGCTACTACCAGTCTTCCTGGTGGAGTTGTCCTGTTCTTATGCATCTTAGAGAGGATGTAAAAAACCTGCAGAAATGGATGTTTTACATTAAGTTCCTGCTTCATTTGATCAAATGTAATTTGTGAGTCGACTCCATGCAGTAAAAAGTAATCACTTTCCTTCTTAAACATTTCTGTGGCTTCTAGAGACATCTCACAGTAAAACAAGGGATTATTTAATTGTTGTAGAACCTCTGTGTCAGTACTTCCTTGGATCATGAAATAACATTCCCACTCTTATTAGCCATAGAAATAACCAAGCCCTTAACGTTAGATAAACTATCCAAGGCTTGCTTTTCCAGGGCAGATAGATTGCTGTTAAATGAAGAATTCTCATATACTGTATATCCAGGACATTTAAATCTCTTAACACTAAGGATTCAAATTGTTCAAAGGACGGATAATATGGGTGGCTAAATATTGATGTATGAAACTGAAATCAAACCACATCATACATTTCCAGATCACAATGAGAAGCTATTTGATGAAACCACACCTTCATATTAAGTGCTCAACAAAATTGCTTTACATCATTAACAAGCACATCTTCAGAAACATTTTAATTATTTATTTCTTTATTTATTTATCATTTGTTTACTGGGAAAGTCCGACTGGGACAGAGCCTATTTTCAGCGGAAGTCCAGCGAAAAACATTCCAGATACATGTCTTTGAAAGAACAAATGAGAGACCCTTATTTAATAAAGACAGTTCACTCTGAGTTACAGACTTATCAAAAATGTTAATTAAATAATGATAGTCCTCCTTCAACCCAGAGTAGACATGACATTCAGAAAGGCTTGCAATATAATTTCACTTAAGTTTTCACCCACCCATTCTATATTTTCTCCTATTAAAACATATATATCAAGTTTATGGGGTAATTCAATAAGCCCTACACAGAGCAATTCTCCATGTAGGAGTAGTGTAGTGGCCTGAACAAGAAGTCAGAAGGCTGAGCAATCCAGGAAACAAGTCTGAGGGTGTGCACGAGCCTCCCAAGCACTGTCTCGACATGGAGGCAACAGCATAATGTAAATCACCTCATTTGCTGGTTAAATCCATGCAAATGAGGTGGATTTGTGATCCAGGAAGCAGACAGGCATCCATGTAGGAGCCATGTCTGCAGGAGAAATGTATGTGGTTACTAACTGTGTACTGGAATGTAAAAATAAAAAAAGGGGGCATGACAACTAGAATAAAAGCATGTATTAGGTGCAGTAGGCATGCCAATGGACAAAACTATGGCCATTGGCATTTAAAACTGATGCAAGTAATGGAAAATCAGGTTTGTTTTAAACCCATATGACACATTTAAGCAGTGTGCAGCGATGCTCAAACATTGTACATCAAAAAATAAAGATTAAAATAGAAAAATATGAGATATAAAGCTATATTAAAGTTCCCCATTATACTGGCTAGTAGGCAGAGTCATATAATGGCAGGTTATAGTGGTTGCTAAGGACATAGGCTCTGGTGTAGTGCAGTAACTAGGGTATACACAATTAGGTGTATGTAAATGAGCCAAGTTTACTGAATAGCAAAATGGGCCACTGTGTCTGCAGGTACCTTATTGTGTACGGGTTACAACATGGTAGTGTAGGCAGAAGTGGCAGCTGACATGAAAAAGGGCTGTGTCATGGTTTGTGTAAGCACATTGGAGCTCAGTGGCTCCTGTTCATGCTCAGCTAAGCAGGGGTATGTGTCTGAGGCTGCTTAGCTGGTTAAAGAAATGCTGAGCATTCTCATGTACAGGAGAGGGCCCTTTCTGCTCAGCAATGTTTACACTAGCTCCATGGGTTTGCGTGGAGCACTGCGGAGCTTAGAAGTGGAGGAAATTGAAAAAAATAAAAAGGAAATAGCTGAGAAAAGGCAATCAACTATAAATGACTAATAAGCCCTCTGCCACTCATAGCGGCCCATTCAAACCCCTCAATAAAGTAGCTGTCAGGTGGAATGTATCATGGTCAGCCAATCACACAGGCTGCATCTGCAGCACACCAGTATAAAGTATGCAGACACCCTTCAATCTGATTTTCCCACATACTCTGCACCATTGGAGTACACACTTGCGAATTTTAACTGACAAAATGATAGGGGCTGCTGCTGCTTTGCTACATCTGCATGTGCTACAGACTGAGGGTGATGATGAGGATGATGCTGACAACCAGCCCAGACTGAGGAGGAGAAGAGTGTTCAGACCCAGGATAATCTTTCAGGGGCTACATAAGCTGGAGATAGTGAACTGCTACAGGGTGGACAGGGACATACTGCAGCAACTCACTGAGCTATGCCAGCCTTACCTCAGATCCAAAGCCTGCAGAGAAGAACCCATCCCAGTGGAAACAAAGGTATGTGTAGCCTTAAGAATACTAGCTACAGGTACTTTCCAAAGACCTACTGGTGACATCATGGGGATCTCACAGGCATCTGCATCCAGGGTACTCCACCAGTTCCTGGATGTCATGGTAACACATGCAAGTCAGCACATTTATTTCCCCAACAACCCTGAGGAGAGGACCACCAATATGCATCCCTTTCACTGTGTAGCACACTACCCAGATGTATCGGGTGCCATAGACTGCACTCATGTGCACATCAAAGGAGTGAGGAGGGTAGAGTCTACATCAACTGCAAGGGCTATCATTCCATCAGCTGGCAGGTCATGTGCAATACCCAGGGCATTATCATCAATGTCTGTACTGGCACTGGTGGCTGTTGTGGCTTAGTGGTCTAAGTACAGTATTGTAGCTGTCAAGGTCCATGGTTCAAGACTGGCCATGGCAACTATTTTGCATATCAGCTACACCAACGGTAGGAGTTGCACACACTGGCCAGAACTCAATATTTGTTACTGCAGGAAAGCTGGACAATGGAGCGACAGGGGGCCACACATATGGACAGTACACAGGTCTGAATAACCTACACTGTGCCTAATGCAATTGCAGTTTGTGACAAGTTAGTCAAGTGCCAAGAAATAAAGGCTGCCACATCACTGTATCAGTACTGACAACAAGTCAGTGGGCACCACCCATACCCCTGGAATGACAGAGTGTCACAGAATGTCCACATGTATGCCTCATATATCTGTTCTGCTTGTCATAACATTCCATTTGCCTGCCAAACTATTGGCAAACCAATAAAGGCTGATGTAAAAACAGCAATTACAGACAGTTGGGATGCAGATGCCATACCCATAAGCAAATTTAAGCTAATACAAAACTGTTCGACCAACTGTGTATGTTTGGAAGAGCAATATTAAGATGCTATCCCATATCTGGGCCTGTGTCTGACTGTTATATATGGGCCTGTCCAGATGTCTGTAAGAGTTTGAGAGCTATGGCCAACCTGTAGCCTTAGAATAACAGTGCAACACAAATTGCCTGAGGACCACAGCAGATGTATGGGGCACAATGATGGTCAACCTGCTAAACAGGTATAGTCAGAACCTGTGTTTGATGTTATGACTTCTACCCCACTCACACCATAACTACAAATCCATAACAGCTGCAACTGTGGATAATGGTTGTGACTGGACTACAGAAGGACAAAGAGACGCATCTAATGTGAAGGGGAACCACTGGCCAGGCAAACATAGAATGTGCACAGTAGAACAGTTCCTACTGTAACATAGGTTCATAGGTTGATACTAGGCTATCTGCCATAGGGCATTTATAAGCCTAGCCAGAGTGTGTTTGGCTTTCGCCACCCTTTTAGATTAGTTGATTGTTCCTCTGTATAGTAGGTCACAGAAGATAGCCCTTTTGAGGTTAGTTTACTGTGCTTCTGTCTAGTAGGGACACAGAAGAGATCCCAGGGGTAAACCTACGATCTTCCATCCACTAGCCAAGGTTTCTCTTGAAGGGGGTCATTGAGGGACTCTGCCTAACATGGGTTGGGACTTTGTTCCAGAGTGAGGGGAGCCTCTGGGATATGAATCTGTCCCTCCAGCATGTCCTATTTATTTCTGTGCTGAGGTTTAATTCCCTGGAGTGTGTAGCTCTAAGGGATTTGGATTTCCTGAGGTGGAGCATGTCCATTAATTCTGGGTTGGACATGGCTTTATACGCCAAGCACAGATCGCCTCTGAGTAGGCAGTAAGCAACTGAGTAGAGCTGGAGTTTCTTTAGCCTAACTGCGTAGGTCATCTGTTTGAGTCCCTTGATCCTCTTGGTGAGGTACTTTTGGGGTCTTTCCAGTTGCTGCAGGTGTCGGGTAAGGTACATCCCAAATGGGGCATTGTATTCAATTATGGGCCTGATGAGTGATGAGTAGAGGGGCACAATGACCTCTCTTGATCTAGATGTGAACCCTTTCGTGATAAGGTGGGCTATATAAAAGGTCTTTCTAACCACTTTAGCAACGTGATTGTCAAAGGAGAGATTGTTATCTACATGGGTCCCCAAATCCTTAATTACTTCTTCCATACTTAATGGATTACCACCAATGTGGTAATTTGTGGGCACTTTGTTTTTCCCAAAGGGGATGACTATGCACCTTTTGGCATTTAGCTTTAGGCCATGGCTCTGGCACCAGTTATCCGTCTCTGTGAGACCCTTTTGGAGGATGCTTGTGTCAGTCGGCGAGTCGATTATGGCACCCAGTTTGCAGTCATCTGCAAACTTGGTCAGCCATAGTCCTCCCATGTTAGCCTGTACCTCAGAGAAATATATACCGAACAAGAGAGGTCCCAGGACTGAGCCTTGTGGGATGCCACTTGTAACTGGTTTAGAGTCTGACATGGCACCTGCAATTCTGACCATGTGGGTTCTATCCCTGAGCCAGTTTGCAACCCATCTTGTGACATAGGGGTTGATATTTAAGCTGGTGAGCTTATTTATGATGCCTGAGTGGGGTATTGTGTCGAAGGCTTTTGCAAGGTCCAAGTAGGCTGTGTGGACTACCTTCCCTTCATCTATGGCCTTGGTGACTGTTTCAAAGAAGTCGACCTGGTTCAAGAGGCAAAATCTGCCGTTAACAAAGCCACATTGGGTAGGATCCAGTGTTTGGAGGTTCCCAATGTCTTTGTTTATGAGTTTCATGATGATACGCTCCATAGCTTTGCAGACCAGGTTAGTCAGGCTTATAGGGCGATAGTTTCCGGGGTCCATTGTGGCACCACCTTTGTGGAGTGGGACCACTGTTGTTATATGCCATTCCTTGGGTGCATATCCTGTAGTAAGGCTGAGATTGAACAGTGACTTTATGTGAGGGTTCAGTTCTTCTTGGAGTTCGTGTAAGATGCAGCCCAGGACACCGTCTGGTCCCATTGATGCTGTGTTTTTTGCTTGGGAGAGGGCAGCTCTTACCTGTGCATCTGTGATGTCAGGCAGGCTACACTCTGTTGGGATAGACATTTGCTCTTTTGGGGGGGAAGGGGGGGGTTTGCACTGAATCTGTCTGCCAGGATGTTGGCAATGTCTGTGGGTTCAGTGTATTTTTTGTCATTTTGAACTAACTCAGAGCATATCTGGCAGTTGCCACCCAGGTTCCTGACATAATTAAAGAAGGCCTTGTGATTATCTTTAGCATCTTGTGCAATTTTTCTTTCGAAGCTAGCCTTAGATGATTTTATGAGGGATCGTAGTTTCTTGCTAGTACTGATCAGAGATGCCTTCCCCTTTTGGGATTTTGCTCTATCATGTAGTAGCTTCCTCCTTCTGCTGTATAGCTTATTTATGGCTGGGGTCCACCAGACAGGTCTCCTGCCTTTGGAGGAATGAGTCTTGGTTTTATTTGGGATAGCAAGATCCATGCATTCCTGTAGGTGTCCATAGAAAGTGTTTGTAAAGGATTCTGCGGTTTAGGCCATGTTTTCCACTGGCCCGGGGGCTTTGAAGGATTCCACCTCGGTTTTGAGAAGTGTGAAGTTTGCTTTTGAGAAGTTCTTCACCGTGGTTTCCTTGGCTTACATAGTTAACATAGTTCCCTGAAGTGTATGGGGTCAGTAAACAAATATCTGTAAGTGCTCCCTCACATTAGTCTATGCTGATCTGCCACTCACATACCAGGAAATCAAAGTGATATGTAGAATATACCACACATATTATGGGAATCTCAGCTCAGTCTAATGCACTCTGTACCCACACCAGGATATGATTCAGTTAATAAGGATAGCAAACAGCCAGGAGATTCATCACACAGTATATCACTTTGGTGCTGGACTGTTTACACAGCTTTATCAGCCAATCGGCTGTAGCACACAAATTCCTGGACCAGAGTATGGCTAGCTCTGGAATAGAGTCAACCTCTTAATATTGAAGGTCATACTGGGCGTGGTCCAACACTTAGAGAATTACAGTCCATGTCTAAACCCACATCTGACTATACAACTCTGTTGTCCAGGTATGTCTTTGCATACAGACAGCTATATACACCTTAACTGTCTCCCCCCACCCCCATCAGACAAGATTACCCACAGCTATCTGGAGGTGGCTCATATGTGATATATCTGCATCTGTTGAGTATGATAGATGTACTTATATATAGGTAACATATACAAATATATCAATTATAGACAGGCAAACACAGGGGAGGGAGAGACAGACAGAGAGACAGAGAGAGAGAGAGGCATAGAGAGACAGACACCCTGAAAGGCATAGAGTGATGTCCTGATGCAGATAGTTGCACACTAGTTGTAACCACTGGCACATGCCAGTATGAAGATGAGCTCCATTGTGTAATAGTAGTGAGGTAGGGGGTTGTAATCTCACATAACCTGCCATGTGTGTGTGTTTATCCCACCAAGACATTCCCAAGATTAATTGGCATACGAGGTAGTGAGTTATATCCCTGGCATATAATCTCCGTGGCCCATGCAATCCTTACATAGCATTATAGTACATACAAGTAGATAGGTAGCTGTTTTAATCTGACTATTGACAACTGTGTGAGTGTATGTGTTTCTGTATGCATATCCCCTGTGGGTGTCTTGCCTGTGTGTATGAGATGGTTATACCATTTTTGTGTGCCTGTTCCATGCTGTTAACTCCCCCATTGCAAACTTAGCCAGGGCCCCTTCAGATGTCATCCACCTGTGAAGCACAATTACATATTTTCTAACACAAAGGTACTGTGCCACATGCAATAGTCATGTCAGTCTGTAGTGTACATAACAAAATAGGTAGGTGTTCTAATTGGAAAAGTGTCAACTCTGTGCGCATGTGTGTTTCAATGCATATCCCTATGCAGCTGTGTGTGTGTGTGTGTGTGTGTGTGTGTGTGTGTGTGTGTGTGTGTGTGTGTGTGTGTGTGTGTGTGTGTGTGTGTGTGTGTGTGTGTGTGTGTGTGTGTGTGTGTGTGTGTGTGTGTGTGTGTGTGTGTGTGTGCGTGTGTGTTTCTGATGGCTCTATCATGTTAAGGGCCTGTGAACCCCCCCACTGGCAATCCTAACAGACCCTGCAATTGTCACCCACCTGAATAGTAGTGGCAGACACTGCAACAGTATAGTAGCTCTGTGATGCTTGTGCTATGTATGCCACTACTAGGACTTCCTGCCTCTAAGTGACTATATCCTAGTTATTTGGTTAATAGCCTAATTACTTTGTATAAACTTGTGTGACCGAGCTATGTTTTGATCCTTTTAATGAATGTAATTCTGTTTGGAAATTGTAAAATCTGATTATTTCATCGTATGTATGTTCTATGAAGTTTGGTGCTCTTCAACCCAGGCCTCCGCTGAAAATGGACATGTATGAAGTCGGACTATCCCGGTCAACAAATGTAAAATAAATAAATAAATGTATATAGCAGTATTGTATGTAAACCTACACAGGTAGTGGTTCTACTGTCAATGAGGGCAGGTCATGAGTGTGTGTGTGTGTGTGTGTGTGTGTGTGTGTGTGTGTGTGTGTGTGTGTGTGTGTGTGTGTGTGTGTGGGTGTGTGTGTGTGTGTGCGTGTATGTATGTATATCCCCTTGCAGCAGTCTAACTGTATTACAGCTGTGATGCCCCTGCACTGGCCCAGTAATCAATCCTCACCACTAAGACCAGTTAGGGATGTACGCATTGGGAGAATGACAAGTACACACACAGTAAAGTACAGTTTCTCTTAAGAGCACCAGAGATCACAGTCAGTCTGGAGCTGGTTTCTCTCTCTCCCCAGATTCCCAATAAGACTCCCCACTGGCACAGCTATTGGGTTAAGATCTCAGCCGAGTGGTCAAGCCAAAACCTCAAGCACCTTCTCTATCCAGCCCGTACTTTGTGTCCCTGCCCAAGTAGCTGACACACACACTTTGAGATCTGATTTATATACAGACACAAAGACTCTCCTGGGAAAGGCTGGCACAGGTTCACTAGCTATACCCCCTTCTTCCCAGACTATACGGTAGTACCAGGTGCCACAACCACTACTTATCAACTAGTATAAGGCCCTTAAAAAGGGTGACCAATTCTTCTGTCTAATGTTACTATTATCCAAATGGTAAATGTGTCCAATACTAAGGCTATTTAAGAGGGGCCTGTGCAGTGTTCCCCAATACATATGCAAGTACTCTAAGAGCTTAAATATCTCTAAACAAAACCAGCAAAAATTAAAAGGTTTAAATTTATTTAATAATAATAAAGAATAAAAGCACAAGACAACACTCATTAACTCAATATAGTGACAACAGGGTTCAGATTCACAGGAAATACTTAAAAACAACATTGCAGGACAGTCTCACATAAATACAGAAAACATCTAGACTGATATTACTATTTTCCTATCTATCTCTAAGAGAGATACTATGATCTAAGTCTTACTTACAGAGCAAGGCAAATACAGATGAGAAGTGCTAAAATGGATGTGTTCAGATCCAGAGACAAATACAAATTGCACAAACTTTCTCTCTGAGATAGTTCTTAAATTAATAATACACATTACTGCTGGGTTAGCTAGATGACATCACTATTTGACACCTGCCTCTAGTTCCCAGGTTAAACAGATAACAACAGAATTTAACATGCCTCTATGAAAAATCCTTATCTCTTAGAAGCTGACACTTATCTCTTAGAAGCTTGCCTGAAACTGGAAGTCATAAAACAACTAACGCTTTTACATTTTAAACATGTAGACATTCTGTCTTCTAGCTGTGGTAAACACAATTGTAAAACTCTTTACTTATTTTCTCAGAGTTTGCAAGTTAACTCTGTATGTCCCAATTTCTACTATGAAAACATACATTTGCACAGGCATATTGTCCATATAAATTTCTGCTCTTTTCCAGCACGGTGCACTGTGGTTACATTGTTGAAGTTCAGCACATAACATACAGTTTACTTACATTTGTAGACAAGTCTATAGATCATACTAATATTTACAATGACAGAATTATTTACAAAATTCTAGCTAGCTGGGCTAGCAGCCTTTACATTTCTCCCTGCAAGAGAACTCAAGCTAGTTTTTCAAGTGACCCTTTAGAAACATTGCTTGAGAGGGTTGAGTCTATCTGAGAATACCTTACCCCATTCCCTGTCTTGAGAGCCCATCTGTGTTGGCATTGCTAACTGCAGTGCTGCACTGACATATCATATGCTTGCAATCCTAGGCTCCACCTTAGTAACTAGGCATTTTGCTTGCTGGCTTGATGTAGCCATGTTAAGGGATTGTGGTGTGTAACTACAGTGAATTTCCTTCGATAAAGATAAGGCCGAAGTTTCTGCAGTTCCCACACTATAGCTAGGCATTTCTTTTCCACACCTGCAGAGCATTCCTCCCTGGGTTGGAGCCTACGACTGAGATAAACCACTGAGTCCTCGTCTCCCTCTGAAGAAATTTGGCTAAGTACAGCCCCCACCCCATGGTTCAAAGCATCCACCTGCACAACAAATTATTTGCTGCAATCTGGGCTGGCTAACACAGGGGACTTCCCAAAGCTCCTTTAAGCTTCTGGAATGCCTGCCCACATGCTGGTGTCCACACTACCTTATTTGACCTGTTTTTCCTTGTCAGGTCTGTGAAGGGAGCAACTATGGTACTATAATTGGGGACAAACCTTCTGTAGTACCGTGCTGTTCCTAAAAATGCCCTCACCTGCTTTTTGGAAACAGGTGCAGGCCATGCCTGAATGGCTTCCACTTTGGCAGGTTCTGGCCTGATCTTCACCAAAAATGAAGCCAGCAACTTGGAGCTGTGAAAACCAATTTAATTGGTAAAGAATTCCAATAAACAGACCGGTTTCGGCTATGGTTTTTACCTAGACTTCATCAGTGTAAATCCACATAACACAATTGAAATCCTTTATATAATACATCATAATTAAGAACAAAACATGGCCTGATCTTACCACTCCCCACTCTGTGTCCCAAGTAGGAGACCTCTGCCATACCCACCTGACATTTGCTGGGCTTAATAGGCAACCCTGCTCGCTGTAGTCTGCCCAGCACCTCCCTGATATGCTGAAGGTGCTCTTGCCCAGAATGGCTGTAGATGGCAATATCATCAAGGTAAGCGAGAGCAAAGTCTCCTGCTCCTGCTAGGATACAATCTACTAGCCTCTGGAAAGTCGATGGGGCATTTTTCATCCCAAAGAGAATCTTTGTGAACTCATACAAGCCAAAAGGAGTCACAAAGTCTGACCTCTCTCTAGCACTGGGAGTCAAGGGCACCTACCAGTAACCCTTGGTAAGATCAATGGTTGTAAGATATTTAGGCCTACCCAGCTGCTCTAGGGCTTCATCTGTCTTAGGCATGGGGTAAGCATCGGACTCTGTCTGAGTATTTAATTTCCTGTAGTCCACACAGAACATGGTGCTGCCACCCTTCTTTGGTACCAGCACCACTGTGAAGGCTCAGGGACTGCTGGACTCCTGAATTACCCCTAGGTACAACATTTCCTGCATCTCCTCCCTCAGAGTCTGTTTGACTCTCTCAGGTACCCTATAAGGGGCCTGCCTATTTGACATTTGGGGTCCTGTATCTACATGGTGCTGCACCAGGTGGCTACACCATGGTTTCCCAGTGAACATGTCCCCAAATGTCTGTAACACTGATCGGATTTCTCAAACCTGGGTAGGAGATAGCTGATGGGACATTCCTACCCCATCCACTGAGGTGTCAGTCCGAGCCTCACTGAGGAGATCAGTCAATAGATCCCACTCAGACTCTTCCTGCAATCTACTGCAAATACTCAGCACAAGGGCCTCCCTATCATGGTAAGGTTTTACTGTGTTAACATGGTACTGTTTGTGCCCCTGCCTCCTGCCTAGCAGTTCTACCATGTAGTTAATATCACTGACCTTCCTTACCACCTTGAAGGGTCCCTTCCCAAGCTGCCTGCAGCTTGTTGTATCTGACAGGAATGAGAACCATTACATGCTGCCTCACAACATACTCTCTAGCTCAAGCATTCCTGTCATACCAGACCTTTTTCTGCTGTTGGGCATCTACCAGGTTCCCCTGGGCCAAGCCCATGAGTTCCCTGAGCCTTGTCCTGAGGTTTATGACATATGCCACAACAGACTCCTTGTGGGATTCACACTCACCCTCCCACTCATCTCGAATTAAATCTAGAGACCCCCTCACTCTATGCCCATACAACAACTCAAAGGGTGAAAAACCTGTGGATTCCTGGGGGAGCTTCTCTGTAAGCAAACAACAGATGGGGCAAATATTTGTCCCAATCTCTCTTAAACTGGTCTGCAAATGCCCATACCATTGTCTTGAGTTTAGAGTTTAACCTCTCAACAAGACCATTAGTCTGTAGATGATAGGCAGTGGTCTTTATGTGCCTCACCCCACAGTACTTCCACAGACAAGCCAGCAGGTCTGAGATGAAATTGTCACCTCTGTCAGTCAGTATTTCTTTTGGCAAACCTACCCTGCTGAAAAGCTCTAACAAAGCATTTGCCACCTTTTCTGCTTCAATGAAGGACACAGCCACTGCCTCAGGGTATCTGGTAGCATAATCTACTACCACTAGGATATACTTTTTCCCTGTGGAACTTGAGGTACTCACAAGCCCCACAATATCCATAGATGCCCTCTGAAATGGCTCCTCAATCACAGGCAAAAGCATCAAAGGAGCATTTATCTTGTCTTCTGCCTTGTCTACCTTTTGGCACTGCTCACAGGTCCTGCAGTACCCTGTTACATCTCTGGAAATGCCAGGCCAATAGAAGTTCTGCACAATACATCTCTTTCTATGTTTTATGCCCATGTGACCTGCAAAGGGAATATAATGGGCTATGGCTAGAAGTCCCAGATGGTAGGTGCTGGGCACTACCAACTGCTGTATTCTCTCACACTCTAGCCCTCCCTCAGGGATCCACTCTCTGTACAGTAACCCTCTGTCCCAGTACACAGATTCCCCCTTCCCTTGAGAATCAGGTGCTTCACTAGCTACTTCTCTCAGCCCTTGTAATGTAGGGTCTGAGAGCTGAGCCTGTCTCAACTGTATCTTTGTAACCCTTACCAGCTCCTCTTCTACAGGAAATCTGGTATCCTCTGACAGTGATGTCTCACTGTCAGCCTGGGTACTACTACTCATCTCTGCCCTTGCAGTCACTCTGTGCAATGGAACATCAGTACTCACAAGCAGCTGTGGCTCACCTTCAGTCTTACTGCTACAGGGGAGCTCCCTCCCTGAAGTAACCACTTCTGCAGTCCTGGCTGTAAGTGTGTGGTCTCTCTGTGTCTCCCCCAGGGTACCAGACCCACATGCTGGTCTCCGCACCTGACTGCATGTAACCACACGAACACATGGTACTGCATTACCAAAAGCCTTCCCTAGCAGGACATGTGCAGGGTGGTAGTTTGGTATCCTTGTTGTCTCAAGACAACCTACTATTGGCATTTTGTCATTCCTACTTATTGACTCTCCCACTCTTTTTCCCCACCTTGCCTCCATGGACATCTATATGTTACATGGCCCCACTGGTTGCATTTAAAACATTTAACCTTAGGTCTTGGACATGTACCTGGACTACTGGCTTCCCCTGCTACTGACAGATTCTGTTGGGGCAGTCTGGGCTGCCCACTATGGGTTCCCTTTGACCCATGAGCAGCACTGGGTTTCCCTTTCCTGTGCAGGAATGCCCTGCTTGCTAGGCATATGTCTCCCTTCTTCCCCAACTCATCTACAGTAAGGCATTGTCTATCAGCTAACCAGATCCTTATGTCCTCAGGCAAGGTCCTAAGGGCTTGTTCCCTCACCACAAGGTCTGCCAGCCCTTCAAAAGTGGTGACCTGACATCAACTCACCCACCTATGAAAATAAGTGCTTAGTCCAACAACATATTCACACACACTTTCATCTGCCTTGTATCTATGCTTCTTATAAGCTTCTGGTGTTAACTTAAAAAATTCTACCAAACAATTCTTTACAATTTAAAAAGTCATTATCAGACAGTTTGGACAGAACAGTTACAGCTTTACCATGGAGTAAGGGGGTCGGGAACTGTACCCAGAGCCCTTGGTCAACATCACACTGTTTACGTACCCTCTCAAACATAAGAATGAAACTATCAAAATTATTCCCCTCTGTAAATTGTGGAAGAAATTTACTGACCTTTGTTGCTTCTGGGGTTCAGTTACTCCCTTTCTCATTACCTCCATGACTCTGGTGAAGAGTCGGCATCTCCTTTTCATGTTGCCTCTGCCTCTCCTTCTCCTCAGCTTCCAGGCATAGCAGTTTCTCATTTTTGTCAGTCTCTAGACACCTCAGTCTCTCTGCTGCCTCTATTTCAAAATGCTTGGCCTCTAGCTCGTCTCTTTAACTGCAGATGTATTTTTAAGTCCTCTGTGGATAGGTTGAGCTGTCCATTTTCTGAGAGGTGTACATCCCCACACCCTACTGATCATCCTCCTGGTTGCTATTCTCTGATGCAGCTGTGACTAAAGCTGCAATCATGTCTGCTTTAGTCAGGTTTTCATGCACCAGTCCTTTAGCCTGGCGCATCTCAGCAGCTGGCTCCTTGTCAGTTTGCCATAGCAAACAAAAAAAAATAAAACAATTGTGATATGAACTTTGAATGTTCACTGCATGGCTAATTTAGAGTACAAAAACACCTTCAGTGATCACTGTACACAGGTGACAGGAATTCAATATCCACAACACTACAAGCCAATTAATATGTGATGTGGCTAACTCACTACTATCAACCAATTAATATTTGATGTGGATATCCCACCACTGCCACCAATTAATACATGACACCCCTGCACTGGTCCAGTAATCCTCACCACTAACACCAGTGAGGGACGTGCACATTGGGAGGATGACAAGTACATACACAGTAAAGTACAATTTCCCTTAAGAGCACACAGAGATCACAGTCAGTCTGGGGTGGGTTTTTTTCTCTCTCTCTCCAGATCCCCATTAAGACTCCCCACTGCCACAGCTATACAGTTAATATCTCAGCAGAGCGGTCAAGCCAAAACATCCATCAACCTCTCTGCCTGAACAGTGCTTCATGTCCCTGCCCAAGTCGCTGACACACACACTTTGAGATTTGATTTATGAATCACACACACAAACTCCTGGGAAAGGCTGGCACAGGTTTACTAGTTATGACCTCTTCTGCCCAGACTTAAAAGTAGTTCTGACTGCTGCAATCCAGCACTTTATCAGCTACTATAAGCCCCTTACCAAGGGGTAATGAATCCTACTGTGTGATGTACGTATTAGCCAAATGGTATGACCAAGACCAAGGCTATTGGAGTGGGCTATACAGTGTCACCAAATGCATATGCAAGTACTCTAAGAGTTTACTTAGTTCTAAACAGACCACACACAGTTACAAGGTTTAACTATACTTAATAATAACTAATAAAGAAACAAGACAATACTCAATCAATACAGTAACTACAGAGTTTAGACTCACAGGGAATAATTTAATACAACATTGCAGTACAGTCTGAAATAAATACAGCAAACATCTAAAGTAATAGGTTCATAGGTTCATAGGATGATACTATGGTATTGGCCTGAAGGCCCTTATAAGGCTAGCAAAAAAGTTTACCCATGCTCCTTCAAAGTCAGCACCTGTTTCCCCTGTCCAGAAGGGCTACAGGTGGGATCCCAGGAGTGTATTTTTTGTTTCCCAGGCCTTGCATGTGGGTTGTGCGAGTGGAGATTGTCTTACAGATATGCAGCAAATCCATCAAGGTTGGGTCAGAAATGGCTTTGTATGTCAGACACAGGTCACCTCTGAGCACTCTGTATGAGACTGAGTAGAGGGACATGGCTTTTAGCCTTTTTGTATAGGATAGGTGTTTGAGACCTTGGATTTTCCTGGTCAGGAACCTCTGTGCTCTCTCCAACTGCTGTATGTGCTTGGCAAGGTACATGCTGAAGGGGGCATTGCACTCAATAATGGCTCTTATAAGGGAGGAGTACAGGGATGTTATGACCTCCTTGTTCCCGGATGAAATACCCTTATTTATGAGGTGGGCCATGTAGAAAGCCTGAGGCAACATGGTGGTCAAAAGTCAGGTTGCTATCAACCTGGGCGCTCAAGTCCTTCACGACTGATTGCATGCTTAGTACGTTATTAATGTCATAATTAGTGGGGTGACATTTTCCCCAAAGTGGATAATGATGCATTTCTTGGCATTCAGTTTGAGGCCATGCTTCTGGCACCAGTCAGTTTGGGTAAGGCCCTCTTGGAGGATGTTCACATCACTAGGGGGATTTAAGACAGCATCCAACTTGCAGTCAACTGTAAACTTGGTCAGCCACAGGCCACTGGTTTTGGCTTGCACCTCAGAAGCGTATATCCCGAACAGTAGAGGTCCCAAGATTGATCCTAGGGGTACACCGCTCATTATAGGTCTACTACTAATGGTGGCTTCCCCTACTTTGACTGAATGTAATCCAGTTAGCTACTTGTCTGGTAATATACAGGTTGATGCCTAGCTGGGAGGGTTTATGTATTATGGCCAGGTGGGGAAAAGTGTCAAAGGCTTTGACTAGGTCAAGGTAGGCAGTCTGCACCGTCTTCCCCTCATACATGACTTTGGTGACTGTTTTGAAGAAGTCAACCAAGTTTAACCCACATGATCTCCCTTTGACAAAACCAAACTGCGTGGGGTCAAGTGTTTGGAGGTTGCCAATGTCCTTGTTTAGGAGGTCCATAATAATGCGTTCTATGGCCTTGCAGATCAAACTAGTTAGGCTGATGGGCCTATAATTGCCTGGGTCAATGGCTGCTCCACTTATGAGTAGAGGGGTGACAGTGGCTATCCTCCATTCAGCTGGGATGAAGCTGGTGCTCAGGCTTTGGTTGAATAGGGTGTCTAATGGAGCTGAAAGCTCATGACTGAGTTCATGTAGGATACAGCCAGGGATGTTATCACGTCCCATGGAGACTTTATTTTTTGCCTTTGAGAGGGCATTAATGACCTGCTCCATGGTGATGAGGGGAAGGGGGGAGTGCTGGGGATGTCCTGGTTTACTGATGGGGGGACAGGGGATGAAGTTTTCACTGAACCTGTCTGCCAGCAAGTTGGCTATATCTATGGATATTGTGTATGTGTTGTTATTGACCACCGGTTCAGAGCAGATTTGGGTGCTGCTTTTGAGATTGTGGACATATGTGAAGAAGGCTTTCTGAATGTCTTTGGTGGATGTAGCCAATTTGGACTCGAAATTAGCCTTAGAGGATTTCACCAGTAACCGTATTTGCTTGTTCAGACAAAGGAGAGGTTGCTTCCAACTTGGTACCTGCTCCTTTCTGGACAGCAATTCTTTCCTTCTATTATAGAGTTTATTTATTGGTGCTGTCCACCAGAAAAGTTTACTCTTCCTTAAGGAAGATGATTTGCTCCTGTCAGGTATTGCTGAGTCCATACAGCTATGTAGGTGCTCATATAGTTTTTTGGTGTAGCCTTGGACATTAGTGCTAGTTCCACTGAAGGGATGGTAGCTGTGAATCTGCTTATACCTGCTCTGATGAGATTGTAGTCAGCTTTGGAAAAGTTTTTTCATTTGAGCCTGACAAGGGAGGGGGGTGTCAGGGGAGATGGTGACTTCAAAAGTGATCACTTTATGGTTGAATCTTACCAAGGATGATGACACTGTAGGAGTGCTACAGTGGCTACTCATGTTGTTTAGGACCAGGTACAGGATATTTTCAACTCTCGTAGGGGTGTTGACAAGCTGATCCAATGCATTGCCATTAAACAAAGTCGAGGAATCTCTGGGCATTCATGTTTAGGCTAGAATAGGTCTTGCACTCTATGGTTAGGTGGTTAATGTCACCCAGGATCAGGGTAGAGGGTTGAATCTTGATGAATTCAAGTAAGTCCAGATAGGTGGAGTGGATGTCCTGAGGTTGGGGGTCTGTAGCTTGCTATGACTTCAATAGGTGTTTTGTCAAAAGTTAACTGCACTTGGAGTGTCTCCTGCATGTCATACCATTTGACCAGCCTGGAAGTGTGTATGTCTTTGATAAATATTGAAACTCCACCTCCTTTGGCTTTGCAGCCCTCCATTTGGGGTCTGAAAGTATGGTAGGATGAGTAACCTGGTAAGGTTGGGGTGCTCTCCACAGCTTTGAACCAGGTTTCAGTAACTGCACAAATGTCAGCATCCTCCAAGGCAAGGAATACTTGTAATGAGTGAAGTTTCATGCTAAAACTCCTAGCATTTAGCAGCATGATCTTTAAATTTCATTTATAAGAATTTTTTTATGTTGGTAATTTTGTGCTCATGTCTTTGCCTAAAAAGGCACTATGGGGGAGGCAAGAGCCTTTGCCAGAAGCCTAAAGCCTAGGGCAGACAGAAGAAGGCCATCTCTGGCAAAGCATCATGGTCTATCAATCATGTACTGGCTTGTGACTGAGACAGCCAGAATTCTAGGTTCTTAATGTGATTTCATCTCTCATATATTGTGTTCCTAAGTGGTACTAGTAGAGGGTTGTCTGTGTACATAAGTCAGTTGCTACACTGTCTAAGGATGCCCATATCAACCAGACTAGCAGGAAAAAACCAGGAAATTGTATGTCCATGGTTATCGGAATCTGTGGAAGAGAGGTCAAGGATAGTAGAGTGGGTACCATCTGAGGAGATAACCTATAGATGTGAATATGGCTGGATAAAATCAATACAGTAGCTGCAAGCAAGGTCCTCACTCACACAGGAGTGCTGCTAAGGGAAAAATGCAACTGAGATACCTCACAAAGGGTTAAAACAGCACAGTGGTGGTGTGCAATGGGAAAACAAGCACAAACTCATGCAAATGCTGGGTTTAAATACCACAAAAATTAAGGTAAAATAGAAACACTGGGACTGACTAATAAACCCTTAGCTCAACACCCTATGACAGACCAGTTCCAACCAGTTCACTTACTCCCAGTAAGTGCAGGCAGGCCCTGGCCAACACAAGATAGCATAGCAGGAAATACAGCAATCACCCAAACAAATCTGAATACAACAAAACCTGTAACAAGACTATGCTAAAGATATTTAAACTCTGTTTAGGTCAATTTAACACAGAAAAATAGATACACGCTTAAATATAACAGTAACAAACAAACAAACTGATTTAAACAAATTAACCAATTAACCAATAAAAAAGCTCAAAACTGAGCCCTATTTCAGCAGTCTTCAACCAGACAAGTTCTTACTGCATACTACTGCCACTATGGTGCAGGGGAACCCTTTCCAAAAAAGATGGCCTGGATTAGTGCTCAATTTATACAAACAAAGCTAGATTCAGCAGGTCTGAATCTAGTCTATGTTACAGCAAATAAAGAAACAGTTCAAATAAGCAGGCACAATAAGCCTTTAACCATCAATTCCCAGCTCAGAAGGGCACAATCTACCCTCTCCTCCCACAAAGCGTGCAGACCACAAACCTTCTTAATGCAAAATAACTGGCCTGAAGCCCAAGGGCTTAAACCAGAACTAAAGCACCTTTAGAATAGCAGACACTAAGCCTTCAACCAGCAACTCTCATCTTAGAAAGATGTACGCTACCTCTCCTGCCACAAGAGTGCAGACCACAAACCTTCTTAATGTAAAACAACTGGCCTGAAGCCCAAGTGCCTAAACAAAATGGCTTAGAATAACAGTTACAATTTAATCAGGCTACTAACAAGCAGTAATAAATGCAGAAGAGTGTGATTGAGTACTTTTAAGAACAGGCAGCAAAAGCAAAATAAAGTAATAAAGTAGGAAAAAACACAAATACAGTACATTTTTTAGGTTAAGTGGGAAGGGATGAAACATGATAATCTAAGGTTGAAAAACTAATGGGGGGTGTGCCTTCCAAATGATCTCTCTCTCTACTTAGTAGAATAAGCTGATGAGATGGGACTGGGAGGAGTGTCCAAAATTAGATTTATAGCAGGGGCGGGGAACTGAAAAGCCACTAAATTTAAGAACACAAGGACTGGTTAGGCTGGAGGGGGAACTCTTAAACCCCCAACAGAACAGAAAACTTAAGATGAAACAAATATAATACTAGAATAAAATACAAAATAGAAGTAATCAAACTTTAAATAAAGAGCTTCAAATCAACATTAAATGCAGAGATGACTGATACTCAGAGCAATGCAGACCACACAAACACTTCAGCTAACTACAGATATTTCTAAATAAAACAGCAATGCTGTCTCTCAGCTCCTCCCACTAATTAACTGATGCTATTCACAGTTTGCAAAGGAATTCTTTGGTAACTTTTTAACTGACCCTAGCCAAGAACTCTTAAAACACCAACAGAACAGAAAACTTAAAACAAAACAAATGTAATAGCAGAATAAGATGCAAAATAGAAGTGACAAAACCTGAAATAAAGAGCTTCAAATCAACATTAAATGCAGAGATGACTGATACACAGAGCAATGCAGACCACACAAACACTACAGCTAACTACAAATATTTCTAAATAAAAGAGCAATGCTGTCTCTCAGCTCCTCCCACTAATTAACTGATGCTATTTACAGTTTGCAAAGGAATTCTTTGGTAACTTATTTTTTAACTGACCCTAGCCAAGAACTCTTAAAACTCCAACAGAACAGAAAACTTAAAACAAGTGTGATACTAGAATAAGATGCAAAACAGAAGTGATCAAACCTTAAATAAAGAGCTTCAAATCAAAATTAAATGCAGAGATGAGTGATACTCAGAGCAATGCAGACCACACAAGCATCAGACAGACATACTATATTTCCATCCATATGTAAATGATTTATCATTTCCCTAGTTCCTTACTATTAGCAAGGCAAATGAGGATGAGTGGATATTGTCAGCTACAAAGACACATGCAAAGGTCTTTCCCGAGACAGGTCTGAAATAGTAATCAACATTAATGCTGGGTTAGCTCAGATTACATCAGTTATTGTCACCTGCATTCAGTTCCCAGGATAACAGCAACTAACATACATTTTAACTTCTCTGCATCAGAAGTACATATCTGTCTGATGTTTGTGTAGAACTGGAAGTCATAACACAGTTAAACACTTTTATATTTTCAACCTAGTAATTATTTATGCTTCAAGACAATACAAAAACCTCTAGCTGTAGATATTTATGTCTGTTTGCTGCACTGAATCTGAGATAACACATTCGTAAAACAAATTCAGCTTATTTACTTGACGTTTTGCAACTTATGTCTGTATGTTCAAGGCTTCCAGCTTCTACTATTAATACATACATTTGCACAGGTAATATTTTATTTAGTATTTCTGTTCTTTGCCAGCACGGTACACTGTGGTTACACTCTTGAAGCTCAGTTATACCTCTCAACCTCTTAGAGCAAGATATCTGGACAAAGGCACAAATAAAGGAGGGACAAAGGCCCAAAAATAGTGACACTTTATAAATATTGTTCTTACACACTTAGACAGTTGATAGAATACCAGGTTTTGCATTTGTATGACTTTTCTAAAGGATATGACATCTGACATTCAAATGTGTGTTATCATTTTATGACTTCAGTCTTTAATGATTTGCCAGTGATTTGGCATACAAAACACAAATGTATGAAAAAATGACTAAAAATATGAGGCAAAAGTGATCAGTCTGCACAACTCTGGACAGTTGAGAGGTATGAGCTTAGTATATAACATACAGTTCAACACACACTTCTGCACCAGTTGTTTAATATCCAGATAACATATATAGGTCTCTTACATTTGTAAGACAAGCATATGTATCATAGTAATATTCACAAATGACATATGGTTATTTACAACATTCCAGTTAGCTGGGCTGGCAGTGTCACAGTCAGTACTGTACAACAGACAATCTGGTAGTAGTCATATATGAGCTGAGCATTACTGGGGTGACTCAGGAACAAGAGCTATGATCTATGTCACTGCAGACAGAGCCATTAGGGATGGTTGTAGGTGCTGGGCAGCAGACTAAACAGGAACACGTTAGTCCAGGAAGTGTTGTTGAGACCTACTGTTTAAATTCATATTTCCCATCTACATTCCATTGCATGCTTAATTATATGACATACCCGGTATAGTGCTGTATTCCTTTGTCAGAATAAATCCACAAATAGTGTTGTAAAGAATTGCAGTCTGTCTTCATGAAGAAAGTATCAGACCTGTTCATCATAGGCAGCAGCTTGTCTTTTGTAGGTAATGTTCATAAACAGGTGATGGCCTGTGCAGCACTCTGTGTCTCCCACTTGCTAATTGCATCCAGAGCAGCTGTGTTGCCTTTCTATGAGCCAATGGCATGGCAACACAGTGCTATAATTAAGGCCTTCACGTGGGGCTTGCCCCTTTTCCTGGTCTGTGAGGAGGACATTATTGAGGTGTGGGAGCTACAGCATCACAGAGGGTAGGTGGAAATACTGTATACTGTTTGGATTGATGTGTTAGTTCCACAGTTTTGCATGCTATGTCTGCATACCTCTCAACCTCTTAGCACAAGAAATATGGACAAAGCCTGACAAAATTGGGGGGGGGGGGGGCAAAGGCCCAAAAATAGGGACAGATTTTAAATATTGCTCTTATAAACCTAGAAATTTGCTAGAGTAACAGGATTTGTTTTGACATACATTTTCTGAAGGATTTGAAGTCTGAAACTCAAATGTATATCATTATTTAGTGGCTCTGTTCCTCATATCATCCCAGTGATTTGCCAGAAAACCACAAATTGTATGAGGAACAGGCCAAAAATATGAGCCAAAAATCTGGATATTCTGTGGAAATCTGTACAGTTGAGAGGTATGCATGTCTGGCCATTGTTAACAGACTTTCAGATTCTGTAGCAGTCTACTGTGTAAATGTATGTTGGGGTGAGTAAGGAGACAGGCAGATGTGAGTGTCATACATCCTTTTCAATCTGAATATGCATGCTGCTACAGTTGATGCTGGTCTATCAGCTGTGTATGTTTGTAGGGGCAGACTGATATATGTCCCATAAAACCTCAACATCTCCCCAACCCATTTATGTTTGGCTGTTGTGTGGATGTCCTGCTCTATGTGTTTGGGAGCAACGTTAGGTCTGTAGCAGGTAGCTGGACATACTGCTGCATGTGTAGCAGGCAACAGCTGCTCCATTCTGGATAGGAGTCAGACTAGGGATTGTGGAGACACTGGAGGAGAGCAAGCTGTTGCTGTCAGTGAGGGTGCAGTGTCAATTGTTGCGTCACAGCATGGCCTGGTTGAGGATACCCACAACAGTCCAAGTGAGGCATGTGCCTGTGGTGCATATGTTACATAATAGTGCCATCCAGAGAGTGGTAGGTAACATTTAGTACACATATTCATAATTGTAAAATGTGTCCCAACCTGCAGGCCTTTAATGTGCTACTGCGGGTGGCAGTGACTACAGTAGGAGCAACCAGTTTTGCTGGACATTGCAGGGCTTCGTTATTCCTATGTTGTATTGACATGCATGTAGATGTCATGCCACACACCAGTGCTGTGGGCCAGGACTGTGAGTGTCTAGATGTGACAGATGCTAGAACTGTAACAGATGGAGCTACCAAGTCATTATTATGGCAGGTGCATTTGTAAGACATATGTGCATGCATACAGTGTGTAACACAGGATTAACATGAACATGTGTGTTCTGATGGGTATGACATGTGACACTGAGCTGTCTGTCATGCTTTTGTAACCCCAATCTGCACTGCCTTGCCAGTATGTGAGCACACAGAGTAGGTTTTATGATGACCCTGCCATAAATAGGGGGCACAACTGTGGATATTCAGCAACAGTCTGTAGAGTTGTCAGCTCTACGTGATATTATTTATTTGTCTGTGTACTGGTTCTGTGTCTGCATCAGAGGTCCAAGTACACTGTGATTTGGGCCAGTATATATAGGAGTAGTGTGTGACTGGCAATCAGAATATGTTTGTAAAAACAGTTGTTATATTTCAGAGGTCAGTTGTCTTGCTGGTATGTTCCTCTGACTGTAGTTCAAATGGTTTGGGATTAAAAATTTGTCATTGATGTCTTTTTTCTCTAAAGTTACATCCCTGTAGTGCATGATATATTTACAAATGCATCAGTAATTTCCCAGAGCTGATTTGGTGTAGTGGTGTGTTGATGTGAATCTGGTTTAGAAGGTCCTATGTTCAAGACTTGGCAGTTTTGTCTTTTTTCCGTAATAATTTTCCAGAGGAATTGTACTTCATTTGGTTATTGGTTTGCTGTCCTCTACACTTTTTTCCCTAATGTTACATGACTGTAATGCATGATATATTCACAAAAGCATTACTAATTTGCACAGCTGATTTGGCTTAGTGGTACATTGCTCTGACTCTAGTGCCCAGGGTCCTGGGTTCAAGACTTAGCAGAGATATTGTGACTGAATAAGATAGAGTGATTTAAGTGGGTTTGCTTGGTTTTGCATGATTCTAAGCAATGCCAAGAGATGCTTAGGTTCCCTTAAGCTTAGCAGCACTTACTCCAGCTTAAACCCGCACTAATTCCAAAAAAAGAAAAGAAAAAAGGGTTATAGCAAAGTGGTGTAATGGGGACAAGCATGGGGAAAATCATTATGAAAGGCAGCTAGGGATGTGGAGGACAGGTGTAGGAAAGGACCATAGCTCTCCATTTCTTGTGCAGCAACAGCTGTGCATGATATGGACAATTTAGAATTTAGAGCCGCACACCCCACAAGGAGGGGTGTGGGTGACATACATTTGTTGAGTAATTCAAGGGTAAATTGATTAACATCAGTGTGTGTGGGGGCGAAATGCAGAGCTATGTATGGGACGTGATTTTTTTCTTGGGGACAGATGCCCCCCCCCTTTTTTTAAGGTGAGAGTGGGATGTTGGGGAAGGGTTGTAGGTAAGTTTGGGGAGGTAAGTTGGGTAGGAGAGGTTGCTTTTGGCAAACAGAGAAGACAGCAGACAGGAGTGGTGTATGACACATGGGGGGGGTTAAACACCTTGGACAGGGAGGGTGGTTGGGAATCAGATGGCCAGGTGCCCACATATGGAAACAGTGGGACTGAGGACCCTACCCGTGGACATTCACCATTGCCCCTTCATAGCCCAGAAGGTGGCTGTGCTGGAGGCTGGACAGTGGTGCCAGCCTGACCCCTGAGGTGCACCAGTCTGCCCTTGATCTGGTGCAGGCGGACATGCAAGTCCCTCTGGATGACCCCTGCGTACCATACTTCTGAACTGGTGTTGGGTGACAGGGTTCTCTCCGTGCCTGTACCTGAGTGGGGACAGGCCCCATCCCCTGAAGCGATTCCACCCGAGGATGGTGCAGGATCAGTGGAGGAAGCAGTTTGAGGTTAATTCCCAGACATTCTGGGACCCGGTGCCATGACCAGATGAGCTGGGACAGGCGGATCCACTAGGATCTGCCTACCCAAATGTGCTATGGTGTTGAGATTTTTTAAAGTGTATTGGTTAGTCATGAACAATACATTTCAACATTAGTTATAACAGCATGCATGGGTGTTCCAATTAACCCAGAACAATAGAATTGGAAAAATTGCATGGCAAACAGAACACATCACAAATGGAATAACAGCCATTATTGTAACAGTATGCCAGAAATAGTTACAGCAACAGGCCACCAACAATGGAATTTGAACAAGGTATGTTAGTATGCAACCATTTAAATATATGAACAATAATAGAATGCAAGTCCCAACATTAGGCTTTGAGAACAACATACCTGTAGTATATGACTAATTATTATTGATGCAGATATATGTATAGGCTATATTTTTCACAACAGTACTGCTCAATACTCTACAGGTCTACCCTCACTTTACATCTACCTGAGGCCTATATCCACTGCAGCACACATATATACCTGTTAATCTGTCAACCTGGAATGCTATGGGGCAAGCTGTGGCAACTCTAGGTACATGAGTAGAGGGGACTCATACATGTCAGAGTTACTTATATGACTAACAAGGTATACCCTGCACTGATGTTGTGTGAGTGTGCTAATGGCATACTTGCACTGGATTTATATCTGTGTGCAAGGTTATTGGCAACAGTGATCACTAGCTGTGACAGCATGACACTTGAAAGACCTGTATCGGGAAGAGTGCATGGTGTATATAGCTATCCTGCTGTCATTTGTAGGCATGAGGCTGGACACTGGAACATTTGTACACAGTTTAGTATACCCTGCATACAGCTAATACAAACATTTCTTTACCTGTGAGCCCTGTGGAGAAAATATCTGTTAACACTATCTGACAGTTTCTACAAATAACTCTTCTTACACCAAAGACTGAAGAACAAAATTCCGATGTGCCTGCCCACGAACAGAACCACAGCTCGAACAGGATGATAAAAAATAGATTTATTTGTAAAAATCACACAGAGAGCTCCACAAAACAATACTGGTTTAGCGCTTTCATCTGCAACAGGCAGACTTCCTCAGAACCAGTTAAACACACACATATTTTGTAATTTAAAAACTTTTTGGCGCCAACTTTTTGATCTTCTTAAAGAGCTATATACATTTAGCACAAACTAGTGGAAAGATAGCACATCTGCCCACAACAAATTGACATCCATGTGGATACCAAATCTCTACACTTGATGTACCAGGGATAAATATAAATATAAATATAAATATTTACATATGGGAATATAGCTGATCTATACATAATGAACTATATAAAAATACAATTACAGGAATTGTTAACAACAAGTAATCATGTAAAAAGTATATAATATAAAAATATAAAAACATGTAAATATAAATTCATAATTCCTGCCAGAACAACATGTGGATAAATATAAATGATTAAAACATGTACACTGTCAACCTCAATGGACGGCTATAACTATTGCCCAATGTGATAGTCTAAGATGTAAAAATGCTAGTGCTGTATAACTACAGAAATAAATGGGTGCAGAAATATAGTCCAATCTAATAAAAATACATATAGTAGAATGTATAGTACAATATAAATCTAATCAATCAATCAATGTTTATATTGTGGAAAGGACCAGCGGATGAAATTGTAAAATTCATAGAATATATAAACAACACAACTGACTTCCTAAAGTTCACTTACAGAGTTGAACATGATGGGATTCCATATTTGGATACTTTGGTAGGCAGTGATGGTCAAGGCTTTAATTCAAGAATATATAGAAAGGAGACCTTTTCTAATGATTACTTAGATTATGGAAGCAATCATCCTCCGCACGTTTTTAAAAACGTATTTAAAGGGCAGTGCATTCGTGCTGCACGAATGTCGTCTAGGAGAGAGACAATGGAAACTGAACTTGATACCATATTTCATATGTTCCTGAATCAAGGATACCCCAAGGAAATGTTAGTGCAAACCTTAAACTACGTTAAACGTGAATGGAATATCAAATATCCACCCCTGTTTGGGAAGTTTTTTACACCTTCAAACAAAAATGATTCATATAAGGGTACAAACGTCTGTGTTATTAGATTCAATCCGTATACAAATTTAGTAAAGGAAATTTTAAACAGGCATTGGGAAATATTATCTACTTCTGACAACATTAGTGGTGTCATGGGAAACCACCCCAGATGTGTTTTTAAAACATCAGCAAATTTAAAAAATTTGTTAGAGCAGAATAAAGAGAAGCATATGCCCTTGAATAGTAACAAAGGCACCACTCGTTGTGGTTCTTGTACCCAATGCAAATATATCAATGAGAAGAAAATGATTAGGTTAACTAATAGGATTATAACGTATGTACATAGTAAAAATGGGAATTGCAATACAATGAGAGTGGTATATTTAGCCACTTGCACATCCTGTTTTGCATATTACATCAGAAAGACGGAGAGAAAGTTTAAAACCAGAATTTATGAGCATTTGTACAAGATTAAACAGAAGGACACAAATAATGCCTTGAGTAAACACATTATGGAGAGGGGTCCTACACATTCATTTTTATTTTGCATCATAGATCATACCGATGTATTAGTTAAGGGTGGTAATTGGAAAATTTATCTAGCAATGCTGGAAAGCAAATGGCAAATTTTATGCAATGCAACCCCTAATCCAGGATTGAATGATCATATTAGCATTAAACCCTTTTTATTGTTAGATTAGATTTATATTGTACTATACATTCTACTAATATGTATTTTTATTAGATTAAAGTGGCAAATGCTGAGCAGTTCTTAGCAGTGTGCAAATCTGCTTAGCTAAGCTAAATACTGCTTAGATTGGGACTTTTTAGCAGTTATCAAACCAACCACATGGAGCTAAGCACTGCTAAGTATTGCTCAGACAGGTCCTGTTTAAGCATTGCTTAGCTTGGCTTAGCAGTGCTTAGCAAAACTGAGTTAAGGGCAAACAATTCATTTAAAAAATAGGAATTGGCTATTAATTACTCATTACTGATACATTATTATTAAGTGTATATATTTTACTTTACATGACCTCTTCCTATGTGCTTTCATTACGTTACCTTGGGGTGTGACTGTACTGTATTATACACTTGTGTTTACATGGTGGTTTTCACCTCATATCTCCACTGACACTGGGATTCTGGACTAGCTACAGTACCCTGGTTAATAAATATCACTAACTACATCAATAAATAAAATAACAATTAATATAAAAATTGTTTTCCATGTAAAAGCTGAATGGCCTGTCTTGGTATTCAAACCATGTACCTAGTGCACATGAAGCCATGACTCTAGCCACTCAGCTAACTCAGCTGAAGATTTCAGTTTTACATTTCTATATAGTTTCTTGATACGTTTAAGCACCGCTGAGCAAAGCGACACACCACACAAACCCATTCAGCTATGCTTAAACTAAAAATAACCATTAATTTAAAATTAGACTATCAGAATTCACATTCTTAAATGTGTCTGAGAACACTTTACTGTAACACACCCCCTACATGACATTCAGTACACAGTATTACTTAAGTGTCTGGGGACACTTTCTTTTCATTTATTTAGTGCCGTATGGCACTTTCACAATGCAGGGGGTGTGTTACAGGAACTGTAACACACCCCCTACATGACATTAATTTATATCTTGCATTTACGTGTCCAAGGACACTTTTATTGGAAAGTGCTTACGGTACTTTGGAAGTGCAGGGGGCGTGTTACAGATCTGAGAGCACTACTGTAACACATCCCCTAGCACTGATTTAGTATCCATGTGCACAGCTCCCCCTCAGTAGCGCACCTTCATTAAATTGCAAGGCACACTGCTGAGAGGGAGATGTGGACACAGACACCATTCACTCAATGTAGGAATAACACTATTCCTACATGGAGTTTATTATATCCGGGGGTATGTCCTAACTGAACAGTTAGGTAATGGCATCATTCCATTCAGCTCTGGCCTACTCTCAAGCACACTATCTGTAATAAAATATTTACCCTCTGTAGTTAAATTGTAAGAGATGGAAAAAATCACTAACCATTAAAATGTATTTGCCTCCCTGATTGCCACATTTGCATTTACTTGCTCCCCTTAAATTAGGGAATACCAAATTAAACCATAGCATCTATTTCTCACACCAATCATAAGCTGAATCCTTGGCAGAATCATTACTATTCCTCTCCTTTCCCTGAATTACTTTTCCTTAGCACTGTACTTCCTTCTGCTAGGGTGGGCTATACTTTTTCTTTCATTGTAGACCCTCTACTTTCCCTGAATTACTTTCCTTAGCACTGTACTTCCTTCTCCTAGTGTGGGCTCCTCTTTTTCTTTGATTGTATGCTGTGTCCAGGACAGTACAACTTCTGTGGGGGGCAGTACAGCTTCTGTGGTGTCTTCTTCATTCAGAATCTGTTGGAAGTGCTGCTTCCATCTACCTTTGATGTCCTGTAGACTTGGAAACATGTTGAAGATAGCATTCCTTATGAATGGTCTTTGATGACTATCTTTTTTATCTTTCTTTCTTTGCCTTCCAACCTGATAGAGTTTCTTTGTACCATCTGATTTGTCACTTTATAGAAGCTGATAGATTGCCTTTGATGCTTTTTTCTTTACTATTCTCTTAGCCTCTGAGTTAGCCAAAAAGTATTCCTTCTTATCCTGATCTGTCTTTCCTATTCCCCACTTTTTCCTGTACTCCTTCTTACTTTTGATAACTTCATGCATTCCACCAGCAGCTTTCCTTACATAACTTACTCCCATACCCGGTTCAGCTGCATATCTGTTCTGCAGTCCTCACACATGCCATTTTGAGAAACTGCCATTCTTCTTCAACTCCACCCATTTCCTCCTCTTCTGATATGCTAGAGTCCTAAATATTTCCTAGAACTCTTGCTATCTCTCCAGTCAGAGTCTTCAGCCTAGCTTCTGTTGATCTTACAGCCTTCTCTGACCATAGCTGCAGATATTTGTGTCAGCTAGTGGTTTACATTGTGGGAAGATTGTTTCACGGAGTCTGACTTTTTTAATTCCTGATTCTACCCAGTGCCCTTTCATTACTAGGAAGAGGTCTACCTAAGCTGTACGTTGGCCACACTTGTATGTGAGCTTGTAACTGTCTCTCTTGCTGAACCATGTGGTCCCCATCATTAAGCCATTTGCCAGAAAGAATTTTAGAATGGCCTCTCCTTCTTTATTCCAGTTTCCCACCCATGTGGACCGAAGCAGTCCTCATCAATAAACGTTACAAAAAATGCAAAAAGTTGCTGTCTAAGAAAAGCACCCTCCTCAACCTCAACAGGCAAATAAGACAAAATGTCGAATCCTTTAAGGGCAACTTTAATAAAAACTCAGCAATCACAGCCAAGAGTAATCATAAGACCTTTTATAGCTACAGACATAGCTTAAAAGGTAGGACCCAAGCATGTGCAGAACTAGTGACTAATGGTATCACACACACTGATCCCACAGAGATAGCAAACTTCTACCAGACAAATTTGGTGAAAATGTCACTCCCGTATCCCTCCAAACTTATCACAAGTCTTGCCCCCAACTTCCCCCCTACCCTATATATCTGAAGAGCAGGTCATTAAAGCCTTGTCTAAGGCAAAAACACAGCCTTTATTGGGCCAGACGGCAACCCAGGCTGTCCACTAAACAAACTAAAACATGAACTAGCATCACCATTAAGTACTCTACTCAATCACAGCCTAACCATGGCTTTGTTCCTGTGGAATGGAGAAGAGCAACAGTTACCCCCACAAAAAGGTGGCTTAGCAGAAGACTCAGGGATATATAGACCCATAAGTCTGATCAGCCTCATCTGTAAAGCCATGGAATGTATCATCAGGGACCTCATAAATAAAGACATACGCAACCTTCAAATCCTTTTCTGACCCAATCTGGCTTCATCAAGGGCAAATTCTGCCTGTTAAACCTAGTGGATTTCTTTGAAAATGTGACCAGAGCCATTGACAAGGGCAAATCTTTGCACAGAGAATACCTTGACTAAGCAAAGACCTTTGATACAATCCCACACTCAGACATTACCGATAAACTTAGCAAACCGATTGCTCACATACTGGTCACACACCATCAAAGTGGGTGACTCCTCATCAACCAGCAGACCTGTCACCAGCAGAATCCCACAAGGGTCAGTGCTAGGCTCACTACTGTTTGGTATATACTTCTTAGAGGTTCAGGCCAAAACTAATGGACTGTGGCTGACACAGTTTGCAGACAACTGCAAACTGGGTGCAATTATTGAATCTCCAATAGATGTCAATATACTTCAGGAGGGTCTTACATAGACCAACAACTGGTGTTTTAGTCACGGCCTCAAACTGAATGCAAAGAAATGCATCACCTTTCCCTTCAATAAAAATAAAGTCCCTTCACACTATCAAATTAACAACAATAACATATGTATCTACAAAGTCATAAGAGATCTGGGATCACAAGTAGACTGTGACCTTAATTTTGACCACCATGTGTCTACTGTAGTAAGGAAAGCTTTCTGTGTAACACACTTGATTAGCAAAGGCATTGCCTATAGAGCAAAGGAGGTTATAATCTCTCTATAATCGTCACTAATCAGCCCATAATTGAGTGCAACTCCCCTTTCAGCAACTCCCCTTTCAAAGCACCTACAGCACCTGGAGAGACCTCAGAGGTTTCTAACTAAGAAGATCAAGGGACTCTGCACATGCCTTACACAGACTGACTAAAGTCCCTGTCATGATACTCAGTGTCATAGAGACTTTTTAGGGGCAACTTATATCCTGGCTTACAGAGCAATCTCCGACTCAATCCTAATGAATTTGCTGCACTTCCATAAATCAAATGGAACTAGAGCTACCTATTCCAGGGACCTAAATATGGCCTGCAACTTGAATAGGACATGGTGAAGGAACAGATTTGTCTCCCAGAAACTGTCACATCTTTGGAATAGCCTGCCAATTCATGTGAAGTAGAGCACCTCTATGACACTGTTCAAAAAGAACCTGGAGAAGTGGATGGGGCACCATAAATTCTTACTGTGGATAATGCTCACAACCCTCCTGGGCAGTCATTAATAAATACAATCCTGGGTATTGACTAGAGTATCTATGGTATTAGACTGGGATGAAGCAGCTAGGCTTGTAATGACCTCAGGGTACACAGTCTAGTAACCTTCTATGATCCTATGATTTTGGCTACTCATTATCAACACCAATTCATTCTGTCCTGCTTTATCTAGCAGGTCTTGCAACTGCTTGACTACACTCTTTCCTCTGCTTTCACAACTTTCCTGTGAGACATAGGCTGAGAATATGAATACTGCTCTATCACTAAGCTAGAGTCTGGTTGTCATGGGTCTGTCACTAATTCTGATGACATCCCTGACTGTCTTCTGAAGCCTCTACCCACCACAATTCAAATTCACACCATTTCTAATCTGTCCTCCTCCTGAGTAGTAAACTATGGATCCCAAGCCAAGATAATTTGCTCCACTGCCCTTCCATCTTGTCTCCTGTATACAGAGGATCTCCTGCTTCTTTCTCATCCTCCTTTTTACCATCACGTCATCCATTTCCAAGCTGCGTCATGTCAGTGAACCTATACTGAGTGCAGCAATACACATACATCTCTCTCTCTCTCTCTCTCTATATATATATATATATGTACACATACATACATACACACATACAGATGTATATGCTTGTGTGTGTGTGTGTGTGTGTGTGTGTGTGTGTGTGTGTGTGTGTGTGTGTGTGTGTGTGTGTGTGTGTGTGTGTGTGTGCGCATATGTGTGTGTACATAAGTTTTCTTTTTGGCTGAATCTCAGTTCACTGACTCAGAAATCACATAAAAAATTTCCCTGAAAACTCATTTCATTGAGTCCCATTTTATACAATATTTCATATTGAACAAATGTAGCTTAAAGTTGTTTTTTAAAGCCGATGCTTGATTTCTAAATTGTTTTTAGTCTTTAAAGAAGGCATTTCATTTAATTATGTTACAATATGTGTACTGTGTTAATAAAAGTTTAATTTTTGTAGGAGCCTTTGTATTTTGCGTAATTGTAAATGGTAATATCTTTATAAGATTTAGAAAGGTCTGCATGATTGTGAATTGTGACGTTTTTCTCTAATGTTAAAATTATAAACAATGTGAAAGAATTAAGGGTGGAAATAAATTTAGTGAAAATAGATAGTTTGGTTGTCTTTTATTAGTATTTGATTTTATTTTTTAATAATAATAATATGTACAGGAAAGGTTTTTATGTGTATTTGGGACTCTGTAATGCTATTATTTATTATATACTATGGAAGTAGCCCAACTGAGAAAATATTAAACGTAGGTCTATATTATTACTAATTTTACAATAATACTCTATTAATATTCAAAATGTGCACAGTGATTAGAAAAGTAATCAGCTTGCTCATTATAAATCCACCATCGCTATCAGGAATAGTTTTGATTGGTAAACCTGTTTTCCTCCATGCCACTAGGCTAATAATATACAGTAAGACACGGGTTGTAGGAAGTATGAAGTTTGCTGCTTTATTATTTCTTAAATGGGAATTTAAACATTTCCATCATAACAGTTACCAGACACTGGCTGCTATATTTCTTAGCAACCAAAAAAAAATGAGTGAAAAAAGAAAAGTGAAACAATGAGAGAACTTGTAAATGCAAAGCAAAACCCAAGAAGTTAGGAAAATACTTTGTGGAAAAGTTTACTAATGTTAAGTGCTTCTCTCCAACAGTACTCACTACATAGATGAACTCCTGACCAATATTGGATTCAGCTGCTTAATTTTAATACATTTTTTTTCTTTTCTGTTAATTATAGCCACAGTACTAGATCTAAACCTTTTAGCTCAAGTCTCAAAAACAAGTCAACAAAAAATAACGAGGAGATGAAGTCATATAATCAGGGACACATTTTTAAATATTACACTAATTTGATTAGAATGCTGCTAGAGTAATAGGTTTTTGCATGCATTTTCTGAACAATACAAAGTCTGAAACTCAAATTTCTGCCACTTGACTACAGTCCTCATCCGTTTGCCAGAAAGCCACAGATATGATGAAAAATCGGGGACATTTTGGAAAAGAGGGATAGTTGAGAATTATTTCACAGTAACTAACACACACACACACATGTACTCACAGGACAACATGATACTAAAAATATTTCCAGAAGAAAAAAACACTTGAATGCAATTGTTTCAAGAGCACAGCAAGGCTAGAATACTGAACACTACTGTGGAATGACAGCACTGAAGTCAAAACTAACTCTTAGAGGCTGTACAAGGTTTTGTTAGACTTAATTGGGTTTGTAAAATATTGTGTAGTTTTTTTTTTTTTTCTTCTTAGTTTTAACCAGTTTCACTATAATGCTTTCACAGAAATAAACCAGTATGTAGAAAACATACAACTGTAAAGAACTATTGTTCTACAACAGAGTGAAAGAACACATAAATTAAACAAACAAAATAATTAAAAAATACAAGCACATAATATTAAACAAAACTAATGCAATTTTATTATTACAATAACCCATGGCTTGGTGTGGGTAATGCTTGTTTTACCCATGGTTGGCTTTGTTTGGTCACTTGGGCTTCACCCTTGAGACCAAAGCACTCTAACCATGGGTCAGATAAGCATTACCCATACCCAATGATGAGTTACTGCTAAACTGTAAGAAATTTACAGTATATGGAAATAGTTGTAAGCACTGTATTAGTACTGTGGTATTATAAGGCATCTATACAGACTGGTAATATTTTTGCTATTAAGTTCTATCAAAGGGTTAGGTGGTTTATAGTCTTTTTTGTTTGTCTGTTTGCCTAGTTTGAATTACAGCATTTTTGTAACATTTAAAATAAGGTCATTAATTTAGCTTTTAGTTTAATTATGTTTGAATGGTAAAAGAATAAGATAGCTGCAGTGTACATGAGAAAACAAATATTTTACGAGTAGGTAGTAATGTTCGCATCTAATGTTCATAGATGGATGACATACAACTTTATGCATGCAGTGGGATACTGCACACATCAGATATGTATGAGGCATTTGATTCAGTAATAATTAAAAGAAGCAGAATATATGTGAAAAATGAATAAATAGGTAGTACTACTCCATTTCAAGGTGCACAAATGGATAGTTTTGTGAAACATTCTGTATGCAGTGGGATGGCATGAATATTATGTATGTATAGAACAAATGGTTGTATAATAATATGAAAGTAGCACAGTACGGGTCCTTGTTAGATTGTCAAAACACAAATTAGCAAATTTGTGTTTCGGCAATCACAATTTAGCGAAAGTGCATTTTGTCGAAATGCACTTTTGCTAAATACAAAACAAAGAAAGCATGCAGTCTGCATGCATCATTAGTTGTAATTCAGCGTATACTGTTGATTTACAACTAACGGAACTATTGCTGACATCGTACTACAGTGGGGATAAGGGTATATTTCCTTTTCCCCACTGTAGTGTGATCTCGGAGTAAGAATAATAAAGTAGGGGGGTGTGGGGGGCACAGTCCCCCACATGGGTGGTGCAGGGGAGCTTGCCCCCTGCATAACAATGTTTAATGTTTTTTGTTTTTTTTGTGGTTATTTTAAGTTTAACGAAAGTGTATAGTCGATAGTTTGCACTTTCGACAAGATGCACTTTCGCTAAAGTGAATTATTGGAAACACAATTCGATGGATTGTGTTTTCGATATCTCAACAGTGACCCCACAGTACATATACTATTTATAACCGCAGTGAATTGTTACCTTCATATTGTTATAATGAACTACTATAGTGCCATTCTCTCTGTTTTTTAGAGCACTGCTTAAATGTACATAATGGCATTGTTTTTAAAGATGTTTTGTGTGAGCATGTGAGTATTTGTATGCATACATATGTGTGCGTGATTAAACAGTCAAGGATAGCCATTGAAACAGGGTTAATGAAAAGCATTATAGTGCATGTATTTAAATAAAAAATGCTATTTTTGTGGACTTTTAAGAACACTTTTCACTTAATCATGTTGCAAGGCATATGACACAAAACTCCACTTAGGTACTGTAGAAAAGCTGACTAAACTAGGTATAAACCCCCCTCATTACGCATTGAACTGCAGGCTGCCTTACAGACAGGACCTAAGAAATTAGAATAGGGGCATCTTCCTCCACAAAAAGGACAGTTATTAGTGGGATGCCTCAGGGCTCACTGCTGGGGCTGCTCCTATTTGGCATCAATTTCTCTCAGGTCAAGACAAACATCAATGGCCATTAGCTGATCAAGTTTGCAGATGAGTGCACATTGAGTTTAGTCAATGAATCTCCCCAAGACACAAATATCCTCCAGGAAGGCCTGACATACACTAATAACTGATGCAGCGTCATGCTCTGGAACTCAATGCCAAAAAGGGTATCATAGTATCTTTCACAAAGTTGGCCATCACGTCTAGCTACTACATTGATGACACATCCCCTAACAGCAACCTCAGTAGTCAGGGATTTGGAAATGCATGAGGACAGTGATTTAGCATTTGCCTATCATGTGTCTAGTGTAGACAGGAAACCATTCTATGTTGCACAACTTATAAGTAGGGGTATGACATCTAGATCCAAACCTGTCATTGCTCCATTGTGTCCAATTCAATCACTGAGTAGAATGCCCCCCCCCCCCTTCAGTATGTACCTGTCCAGGCATATGCAACCAATAGAGCATCTTCAGGGATTCCTCACAAAAAGAATACATGGTGTGAAAAACAAGTACTATATAGTCCACCTCAAAGCCTTGTCCATATATTTGGTCTCCTACAGACTGGTGAGAGGAGATCTATGCCTTGCCTACAAAGCATCCTCTGAACTAGCCATAATGAACCTGTTGATTATCCAAAAAGCAAACAGCATCAGGAACAGCCAATCTGGGAGCTAAACCTTGTCTGCAACAGAAATAGGACATGTTGCAAGGACCAGTATCCATCTCGAAGGCTCCTTCCTTCTCTGAAACAGGCTTCATATCCCTGTGAGGCAGAGTTCATCCCTGCACTCATTCAAACGAAACTTGGATCAGTGTTTGGGGAACTGTAAATATACACTTGGTCTTACACATATGTCTCTTTTAGAGAGAGGAAGCTTGTAATGCTCAGTCACCCACGCCCAAGTATATATACCCCCACTAAACCCTTGGGAACCAAAACCTATCAGATTTTATGGGAAGCATGGCTAGGATTAAAAAGGCCTCTTGGGTGGACAGCCTAGTATTCTACAATGATACAGTGATACTACTGTCTGGTAATTTATTCTTTATTCCTATTATTGATGCCCACTACATGTTCCAGACATGACTACATAATTATATTGTAATAAAAGGAATGCCACAGACTGCATGTAGATACACAAAATGTAATGTAGGACCACGCTACTGCAGTACTGCTGAAGCACTGCAGACACAGACTGCATGTAGATAAACAGAATGTAATGTAGGCCCACTCTACTGTAGTACTGCTGAAGCACTGCAGACACAGACTGCATGTAGATACACAGAATCTATTGTAGACCCACTCTAATGCAGTACTGCTGAAGCAGTGCACACACAGACTGCATGTAGATACACAGAATGTAATGTAGGCCCGCTCTACTGCAGTACTGCTGAAGCACTGCAGGCACAGACTGCATGTAGATACACAGAATGTAATGTAGGCTCACTCTACTGCAGCACTGCTGAAGCACTGCAGACACAGACTGCATGTAAATACACAGAATGTAATGTAGGCCCGCTCTACTGCAGTACTGCTGAAGCACTGCAGGCACAGACTGCATGTAGATACACAGAATGTAATGTAGGCCCGCTCTACTGCAGTACTGCTGAAGCACTGCAGACACAGACTGCATGTAGATACACAGAATGTAATGTAGGCTCACTCTACTGCAGTACTGCTGAAGCACTGCAGACACAGACTGCATGTAGATACACAGAATGTAATGTAGGCCTGCTCTACTGCAGTACTGCTGAAGCACTGCAGGCACAGACTGCATGTAGATACACAGAATGTAATGTAGGCCCGCTCTACTGCAGTACTGCTGAAGCACTGCAGACACAGACTGCATGTAGATACACAGAATGTAATGTAGGCCCAATCTAATGCAGTATTGCTAAAGCACTGCAGGCAAAGACTGCATGTAGATACACAGAATGTAATGTAGGCTCACTCTACTGCAGTACAACTGAAGCACTGCAGACACAGACTGCATGTAGATACACAGAATGTAATGTAGGCCTGCTCTACTACAGTACTGCTGAAGCACTGCAGACACAGACTGCATGTAAATACACAGAATGTAATGTAGGCCCACTCTACTGCAGTACTGCTGAAGCACTGCAAGCAGAGACTGCATGTTGATACACAGAATGTAATGTAGGCCCACTCTACTGCAGTACTGCTGAAGCACTGCAGGCACAGACTGCATGTAGATACACAGAATGTAATGTAGGCCCACTCTACTGCAGTACTGCTGAAGCACTGCAGGCACAGACTGCATGTAGATACACAGAATGTAATGTAGGCCCACTCTACTACAGTCCTGCTGAAGCACTGCAGACACAGACTGCATGTAGATACACAGAATGTAATGTAGGCTCACTCTACTGCAGCACTGCTGAAGCACTGCAGACAAGACTGCATGTAAATACACAGAATGTAATGTAGGCCCGCTCTACTGCAGTACTGCCGAAGCACTGCAGGCACAGACTGCATGTAGATACATAGAATGTAATGTAGGCCTGCTCTACTGCAGTACTGCTGAAGCACTGCAGGCACAGACTGCATGTAGATACACAGAATGTAATGTAGGCCCGCTCTACTGCAGTACTGCTGAAGCACTGCAGACACAGACTGCATGTAGATACACAGAATGTAATGTAGGCCCAATCTACTGCAGTACTGCTGAAGCACTGCAGGCACAGACTGCATGTAGATACACAGAATGTAATGTAGGCTCACTCTACTGCAGCACTGCTGAATCACTGCAGACACAGACTGTATGTAAATACACAGAATGTAATGTAGGCCCGCTCTACTGCAGTACTGCTGAAGCACTGCAGGCACAGACTGCATGTAGATACACAGAATGTAATGTAGGCCCACTCTACTGCAGTACTGCTGAAGCACTGCAGACACAGACTGCATGTAGATACACAGAATGCAATGTAGGCTCACTCTACTGCAGTACTGCTGAAGCACTGCAGGCACAGACTGCATGTAGATACACAGAATGTAATGTAGGCTCACTCTACTGCAGTACTGCTGAAGCACTGCAGGTACAGACTGCATGTAGATACACAGAATGTAATGTAGGCCTGCTCTACTGCAGTGCTGCTGAAGCACTGCAGGTACAGACTGCATGTAGATACACAGAATGTAATGTAGGCCCACTCTACTACAGTACTGCTGAAGCACTGCAGACACAGACTGCATGTAAATACACAGAATGTAATGTAGGCCCACTCTACTGCAGTACTGCTGAAGCACTGCAGGCAGAGACCGCATGTTGATACACAGAATGTAATGTAGGCCCACTCTGCAGTACTGCTGAAGCACTGCAGGCACAGACTGCGTGTAGATACACAGAATGTAATGTAGGCCCACTCTACTGCAGTACTGCTGAAGCACTGCAGGCACAGACTGCATGTAGATACACAGAATGTAATGTAGGCCCACTCTACTACAGTCCTGCTGAAGCACTGCAGACACAGACTGCATGTAGATACACAGAATGTAATGTAGGCCCACTCTACTGCAGTACTGCTGAAGCACTGCAGACACAGACTGCATGTAGATACACAGAATGTAATGTAGGCCTGTTCTACTGCAGTACTGCTGAAGCACTGCAGGCACAGACTGCATGTAGATACACAGAATATAATGTAGGCCCGCTCTACTGCAGTACTGCTGAAGCACTGCAGACACAGACTGCATGTAGATACACAGAATGTAATGTAGGCCCAATCTACTGCAGTACTGCTGAAGCACTGCAGGCACAGACTGCATGTAGATACACAGAATGTAATGTAGGCTCACTCTACTGCAGTACTGCTGAAGCACTGCAGGCACAGACTGCATGTAGATACACAGAATGTAATGTAGGCCTGCTCTACTGCAGTGCTGCTGAAGCACTGCAGGTACAGACTGCATGTAGATACACAGAATGTAATGTAGGCCCACTCTACTACAGTACTGCTGAAGCACTGCAGACACAGACTGCATGTAAATACACAGAATGTAATGTAGGCCCACTCTACTGCAGTACTGCTGAAGCACTGCAGGCAGAGACCGCATGTTGATACACAGAATGTAATGTAGGCCCACTCTGCAGTACTGCTGAAGCACTACAGGCACAGACTGTATGTAGATACCCAGAATGTAATGTAGGCCCACTCTACTGCAGTACTGCTGAAGCACTGCAGGCACAGACTGCATGTAGATACACAGAATGTAATGTAGGCCCACTCTACTACAGTCCTGCTGAAGCACTGCAGACACAGACTGCATGTAGATACACAGAATGTAATGTAGGCCCACTCTACTGCAGTACTGCTGAAGCATTGCAGGAAAACACTGAACCTGTTAATGCATGGAAGAAACAGATATTAAAAACTGGCCCAACAGGTATAGGCTTATTAATGTTAATATACCAGTAAAAGTCCTGCTTGGCATACCCTCACTGACCAGGACTTCACTGTAATAAATATGGAGGAAAGGAATTCAGGTAATATTTCTGTGATACAAAATAGATGGCAGGAATAATCTGAGAATCAGCCTTGATACAGCCACGAAGAGTGTGATTGTACAGTTTATAAATTAAGAGCTCCCACAACCTCAGGAATGGCCACTCAAATGTTCAGTTAATGTGACAGAGTTTAATGACAATTTGCAGCTCAATTAGTTTTAAGATCTCTTTCCCCAGGGATAATTTACTTTACAGTATAACCTCAGTGAATATTACACTGTACCTGTTTGCAGCATTCCTTCCTTTACCAGTACCAACCACATGCTGCAACCTGCCCTTGAACATTTATCTAAATAGTACAAAGTTTATTTCTATAACTGTTTACAGCTATTTAGCAGAGCCCTATAACTGTCCATGTAGTCACTTTGCACATTATGTTATACTGTGATTTGTCTGTGACCTCTTGACATCCTATGACATTTTAGTCCCTCTGATCTGTGTCTCATTGCCTTAATTGCTAAATTTTCCTGACAAGAAACATGAAACTTTGTTTTCATTCTAGATTGCTGCCAGCATCTATACACCGTCCAGTATTTTAAATGTCACTCTGCATGCCAGTTACAAATCTATAAATTAAGTTTAAACAAAAACTAGATACTAGTCACAGCCACAGATCTTACTGCTATAAATAACTTTTGTAGTCAGTCTTAACGTTAAATTTTATAGTTTATTAAAACACAAGCTTGTGTGGTTTCGTTCTACTATTTCTTACACAGCTTATTATTTATTTTTCTTCTAAATGAGCTGAAAGCTTTTGTTTTTGGTGCACAGAAGACCTTAATTGGGTACTTAGTTATGGCTTTACTAATGTGGAGCATTTAAAGATGTCTCACTTCTTCTAATTTTTGGATTAGTTATTGTAGCATTTTAATTAAAAGATGAAATGTCCCTTTGCTGATAATGAATACCTTTTCCTCAGTAGAACATTATAGTTCAGTTAATGCCCATTAAATAAAACAGAGCAGCAAGTATTTATGCATTCAGAAGCTGACACCTTTTGCTAAGACCATCAACAATACTACACACAGATGTATTAACTTAAGACTACTTTTTGATATATATTTCTCAGAAGTTCAGGTCAAAACTCAGGGGTTGTGGCTGACCAAGTTTGCAGACGACTGCAAGATAGGTGCAATCACTGAATCCCCAAATTATGTCAGTATACTCCAGGAGGGTCTCACACAGACCAGCGACTGGTGTATTAGTCAAGGTCTCGAACTGAATACAAAAAAATGCATCATAATTCCCTTCAGCACAAACAATGCCCCTTCACACTATCAAATCAACAACAATACCCTAAGTACTCAAGAAGTGGTAAGGGACCTGGGATCACAGATTGACTGCGACCTTAAATTCACCCACCACTTGTCTACAGTATTAAGGAAAGCTCTCCATGTAGTAAAGGCATTGCCTCAAGAACAAAAGAAGTTATAACCCCCTATACTTGGCACTTATCCATCCCATAATTGAGTAGAATGCCCCATTCAGTATGTACCATACTAAACAGCTGCAGTAATTACAGTGACCTCAGAGGTTTCTAACAAAGAAGATCAAGGGCCTCCAGCATATGCCTTACACAGACTGACTATAGTCCCTCTCACTGTATTCCATATTATATAGCCTTCTTAGGGGCAACTTATGCCTGACCTACACAGCAATCCAAGACCCAAACCTAATGAACTTGCTGCATATCCATAAAAAAAAAAATGAGTCTAGGCCTACCTGTTCCAGGTACTTAAACCTGTGACTTAAATAGGACATGCTGGAGGGACAGATTTATCTCCCAGTGACTACCAAGTCTTTGGAACAGGCTATCAATTCATGTGAAACAGAGCATCACTTTAACCCTGTTCAAGAGGAACCTGGATGAGCGGATCAGGCATCATAAATTCTTATCTCAGTTAGCGCCCACAACCCTCCTGGACATGGGAGACATCACTAAATGCAGTTTTGGGTAGTGACTAGCACTTCTATGGTATTACATTGGGTTGAAACTGCTAGGCTTAAAATGACCTCTGGGTTGATAGCCTAGTAATCTGCTATGATGCTATGAACTTCACTTGGGTTACAACCTCTCCATCTTTATGCAGGACAGTCCAGATACGGACAGCTGCATCCTGTGAAAAAAACATGAAAAATGGCAAATGTCCTGTGATTTTAGAGCAAAAATATTTCCTGTTTCCTCTAACATTCCCACAAACCAATTATTTTTATCTGAAATACTCTGTTATGATATGAAACAACATAAATAACCCGTGTTCCATAAAACTGAGCTTTTATACTGGCAACAAACTCAAGTCTAGTCTTTGCAATGATTGTGGGTATGTCTTGGCCTACAAAATTACCCATTTCCTTAAAAAGTTCTCACTTTACACATGTGAAAGGTGGCATCCCAAATCTTTACTCAGTTTATGAAGCCTTCTTTCAGGGACCTGGAAATGAAACTATCTTAAACAAAAAAATTATAACAACTGAAATAAACACTGTTTTCATATATATCTATATGAATGTATTTACAAATGTGGAACCCCTAACATACAGACATTCACAATATCAGAGCCACTCTAATGAATCACAGCTCATCAAGTCATTGCAATGTGCTCCACTATTATGCTGCATTTTTGGGGACTTAGGTGAGTCTAAAAACAATACTAAATAAACAAACAGCCCTGCACAAAACCCTTCATTCCTGCAACCACAGCAGTCCTTGTTCCACTTGCCAAGTAACACACATTGGAAAACAGCGATGAAGACAGTTATAAATACTGTCACACTGAATTACCTTTAAGAATAGATTCAGCACAAATAAGTAGAGGCACTACCTTTTTCTCCATCTGCTACAATTATTAGACAATACCTAGATCATATTATTTGGTGACTACATTTTTTATTGAGTTTAATGGCATGCATCAACAAGTGAAGGAATGAAGCATTTCTCAATTCAAAGACAGTATTAAATTAATGTATTTTTTCTGCACTGACAACCCATACTTACCTTAACCTTTGCTGATTGTTTTTCATTTTCTTTCCTTCCATTACTTTCCTAGGTCATCCTGCTCTGTTCCACCCAAGAACATTCCAATCCCCTACTCTACACCCATTTCCCACCCACACCCACTTCAATTACATTTAAACTATCCTTAACCATACCCCATAACTACCTCTACCAATCATGCACATCTTCCAATTAGCATCATACTATACCCCAACTTTAGGCAGCCATTTCAAGTCAGTCACTACAATTGATCCAACCCCTCTTATCAACCTCATGAAGCCCATGAGCAATTTCACTCATACTAGACCCCTTTCCCCTTCTTATTTTGTAATCCTATTCGCTACTCTTAACATGACACACCCCCATCTTACCATAATCTGCCTCCTCTGCCTCACACTTTCTCTCTCACTCCTAGCACACTGCACAGTACTCAATCCTCACAAAACCAATGTTATCCAAACATCCATCACATCCAAAATAGGTCTTGACAAACCAACAAAAAGTTACTCTAACATTTCAGTTACTCTGTTTGTCAGACACCCTACTATTTATAAAATATAAATGTTTGGAACCATGCTCTAACTCTCGGCTATTGCTCCTTTCAAAACTAGAATGTAAAAGAAAACCAACCAGCACCAACCATTACTCCTAATATTTCTCACATCTACTCAATGTGGGGACATCCACCCTAAGTATAACCTCAAATGCTCCGCAGGTACGGCAACAGTGCAGGGACAAATCCCAATGCAAAACCTTCAAAAATGGCCAGTACAATGATTGGTGAAAACAAAAAAATATTTAATAAAAATTCAAAAAGTACAACTGTATACAGGTGATATACAAAAAGCAAACTGGTGCATATCTCTCTTTTGAGATATATTGTGCAAGCATGTAATGCATCTTTATGTGTTTTATGTGGCACTGAGAAAGACTTTGGCCAAAAATGGTTTGTCTTTTGCATATCACCTGTATATCACTTGTACGTTTTGAATTTTCATTAAATACATCCACCCTAACCCAGGACCTATTTCTGATAACTGATCCTCTTCTAACAAACTATTTCTAGTTACACTAAACTAACATAGCATTTATAATAAAATAACAGATGTCCAAGTGTGGGTATTGCAACATACCCCGATATACTCACAGACATAGAGATATGGCTAAAGCCAAATATAAAAGACTCTGAACTACTTCTTCCAGACTTAATTGTAATAACATCTTGTAGAACTCATAAAAAAGCAGGAGAGGTAGCCTTAATCTACCCTATCTCATATACAATAGTATATGACTCCAAGCTAGTCCCTAAATTTAGCAATGCTGAACTTCTCATAGCCTTCTTAAAAATTAATAAAACTAAATAATTTTGTATTACTGTTCTGTCAATCCCCCCAGGTCACAAAATTCCCATACTAGATGATATCCTCTACTGGATGTCACAAAATATTTCAAGTTAAACAATTATCATAGGTGATGTTAATATTAAGTTGGACAACTTAATCTTGGACTTCTCTGACAACATTATAAATCTCTTTGGTTTCGCACAACATATTGTAACTCCAGCTAAAATTCCTAAAAAATAAATACATCCACCCTAATCCAGGACCTACTTCAACATCCCTTTCTGATAATAGATCCTCTTCTAACAAGTTATTTCTAGTTGCACTAAACCTTCGTAGCATTTGTAATAAAATAACAGACTTCCATGTGTGGCTATTCCAACATACCCCTGATATACTCGCAGTCACAGAGACATGGCTAAAGCCCAATATAAAACAGTACAAACTACTCCCTCCAGGCTTCAATATAATAAGAACTTACAGAACTCATAAAAAAGCAGGAGAGGTAGCTTTAATCTACCCCATCTCATACACAATAGTATACTACTCCAAGCCAGTCCCTAAATTTAGCAATGCTGAACTTCTCATAGCCTTCTTAAAACTTAATAAAACTAAACAAGTTTGTATTACAGTTCTGTACATCCTCCTAGGTCACAACATTCCCATACTAAAGAATGCCCTGTCCTGGATGTCACAAAATATTTCCAGTTAAACAATTATCATGGGTGATGTTAATATTAACTGGAAAAATTTAATCTTGGACTTCCCTGACAACAGTATAAATCTGTTTGGTTTCATATAACATATTGCATCTCCATCTAGGAGCCCTAAAACTATAAACCAAGAATCAATTCTAGACTGGATCCCAGTCACAGATCCAAATAAATACTCCAACCCTGGTACTCTCCCAGACACACTAAGTGACCACTTACCTGCATATACATATAGGACAACTGATCATTCACCCAAAGGCCATAATTATAAAAGCTCTGGCAGCCTAACTCACTTCAACCAAAAATTCTTTGTCAATATACCCAAATCCTTAAACTGGGCCATACTGAAAATGCTACCTCTAGATGATGCAGGTAATTACTTTAACAAACTATTTCTAGACACCCTTAATAGCTCAGCACCACTCTGAACAAAAAGAACAAAAATCAGTCATGCCCCTTGGCTAACAAAGTCCACAAAAAAACTATTAGTAAACAGAGACAAAGTCTGGAAAGAATTGCAGAAGAACAAAAATGAAAAAAAAAAACTACAAAAATATAAATATCTATGCAATCAGGCAAAAAAAGCTTATAGCTACTAATAAGAAACAATACTTCACACAAGAATTAACTGACCATAAAAACAACTCCAAAATATGTTGATCTACTATCTCATCACTTCACACCCTAGGGTCAGAACAAAACCCTTTCCCATTCACAGACAAATCAACCATATCAAATTAAAAAATTCCTTTAATATTGACTTTAGAGAAAGTATACCTAACTCGGTCAATGACTCCAGCAAGCTGCATTCTCCCAACACTACAGACAATATTAATGCACTTCTTTTTCAAATTTCATCCAAACATATTGCACTCCTATCCCTCTCTATTCAAACCATTTCTGCTACAGTCTCTAAACTTCCAACCCTCTCCCTGCATCCTATATCCAATAGTTGTATACATAACCTACTACATAAAATAAAACCCTGCTCTCTTCCTGCTGATAATCTTCCAGCTGAATACTTGAAAATTGCTGCTGATGCCATTGCCTACCTAGTTAGTATTCTCATCAATAGATCTATCATAGAATCCTACTTCCCTTGCCTTTGGAAAAAATTGAATATAACCCCTTCACTCCTTTATAATCCCTTCACACAAAGGAGGTAAATCTACTGAATTGTCTAATTTCCGCCCCATTGCCTTCCTATCTCCTCTCTCCAAACTCCTAGAAAAATGTGGATACAAACAACTCCTTGATCAACTAATCCACAATGAACTATTAACACCCACCCAACAAAGCTTTAGACCTGCTCATAGTACAACAACCACAATAATACCCTCCATGGCCACAATCAACAAAGCCATCAACTGCAGCCAACTAACCTCAGCACTATTTCTTGATCTTTTGAAAGCTTTTGATACTGTTTCACACCTCAAACTCTTACAGCACCTTTTTCCCTAGGCCTTTATGGTCCCTCTCTGCAGTGCTTTTCCAATTACCTATCTGATACACAACAATGTGTAAAATGGCAAGGCTGTCTCTCTCAATATATAGCCAGTAAAATGTGCATTCCATAAGGATCCATCCTTGGACCCCTCCTCTTCAACACCTTCATAAATAATCTCCATATTGTCTCCTGCAAAATTTCCATAATCCAATACACTAATGACTCAACTCTTGTCTCCTCTGCCAACCACATAGTACATGTAAGACAGATAAAAGAAACTGCCTTCCCCTCCATTGAGTCCTGGCTCAACAATGCACAGCTATTACTCAACCCTGACAAAACCAAACTCCTCCTCTTTACACCACGGTTGAGCTCAACTCACTTTAAAATATTTTCATTAAATAACACAGAAATCAAAGTAGTCCCATATACCAAATCACTAAGAGTGAATATAGATAATAAACTTACCTTTGAACTTCAAATTCATAACGCTATCAAAAAAATTAATCTCAAACTAGGGATTCCCCATTGGCACAAAAACTTCACAAATCCAGACACCAAAACAACATTAGCCACAACCTGCCTACTACCCTCCTTAGTATATGGTGCCCCAATTTTAACCAGTCTTCAGAATACACTAAAAAACAAGCTTCAATCCTGCAATAACAAAATCACTAAATTTGCAAAAGGCGTATATTTTAAGCACCACTGTTTGGTTATTACTCCCCCTAATTGGTTACAATTCCTCCAGCATAATAACCACACTCAACCAACAATTGCCCATAAAATTGTCTATAATCCTGAGACCTGTCCCGCCTTAATATCAACACTGCAAATCTATATGCCTAACCAAGTTCTCTGCTCTGAAGACAAACAGCTTCTAACTCTATATAAACCAAACAAAATTGCTTAACAATGTCTATACTCCTACTCGGTGACCAAACTATGGAATGCACTACCCTTACATGTTAGACTACGTTTAACCTCAAGAAATTCATGTTTAAACTAAAAGACTTCCTACTCAGGTCATGTATTTGTCCCTCTTCCAAATGCCGCAGAGTCCCACGTCCTCTACTTTATCCAAATTCAATTTCTCTACTTCTCCTTCCCCGTCACTTGCTTCACTCTTTATCTCTACCTGTACTGCTAGTAACTCTTGTACTAATTTTTTTTTACTTTCCTTCTTCCATCTTAAATCCCACTACTCCATTCAACCTTTTCACCAACTCCCTGTACTGACAAATCAGTCTAAACTCTACTTATCCAATCTCTTTCTTAGCTCTTCCCACTCCTTCCCACACTATCACAAGTCACCTTCCCTTTCCTCAAGTTCTAACAATCTTCCTCTACCACTTCTAATAACAAATGAGTATCTCTATATCTACTTAAATAGCTTGACCTACTATACCAATCTCTTTTACTGCCATGGCACCGATCTACATAATCTCACCATGACACATCCTTGCCTCCTATATAATTATCCTACCTACCATGTAATGTCATACTTCCTATACAAATGTACTGCCTGTGAAACACGATTGTTAATTTTCTCTGTCTACATTTTTAAGTATGCTAGATATGTTTAGATTTGTGTGTTTATCTTCCCTTGTATAAATATATGCATATGTTTTTTTCACTTTTTCTGATCTTATTCTGTATTTTGACTTTTCTTTTACTGTCAACTATGTAAAAGTTATATATTTGTTACTTTTTCCTCTGTAGTGGAGCTTTTCACCCCAGGCCCCTGCTGAAAATGGGTTTCTTACGTAGTCAGACTTTTCCAGTAAACAAATGTCAAATAAATAAAAAAAAATATATATATATATATATATATATATATATATATATAGATAGATAGATAGATAGATATATCTGAATTGTACATTCAGATACAGATTGTACAACTGGCTTTGCTCATGTTGTAAACCTGACTAACTTTCTATTACTACTACTTACCTAAACTTTTATTCTCACTTCTTGTTTTACTGTTACTTTCCACCTACCTCTCTCTTCTCCCCTCTCACCTTGCCCTCTTCCTTCCCTGTTAATATTGTTAACATGCTCTCTTCTCATCTAACCCATCCTATTCCTTACCTAATTCTTATTACTCTACTTTTATTCCCTCTTATTTGTATACTTATCTTTAAGAATTTTTATACTGTATATTGCTGTTTGTATTTCTCTGTGTGTGGTTCTAACTCTTTCTTGTTGTACTAATTTGTTTGAAGAGTTTTAAAAAGTTTGCTGTTTTTTAACTAATACTAACCTATGTACTAATTGTTTTACTTGCTATCTATGTTGATTTTTACATATGTATTAATCTGTACTTCTGCGGAGCTTTTCTCCTCGGGCCTCTACTGAAAATGGAAATATCTCCAGCTAGACTAGCCCGGTCAACAAATGTAAAATAAATAAATAAAATAAAATATATATATATATATATATATATATATATATATATATATATATATATATATATATACAGATATATAGATAGATACATAGAAATATACAGATATATATATATATATATATATATATATATATATATATATATATATATATATATATAGATAAAGATATAGATATAGATACACACACACATATTGATACGCGTGTGTGTGTGTGTGTGTGTGTGTGTGTGTGTGTGTGTGTGTGTGTGTGTGTGTGTGTGTGTGTGTGTGTGTGTGTGTGTACGTGTGCATGCAGGCTCGCGCACACGTATGTGTGTATATGGCATATGGTATGGATAACACTGACTGAATGTACAATTCATTGACTCATGTAAGAGCAGTAATGTTTCACTGAATCTGCATTTCATTAAATGTGGAATTTATCGACTTGAATTTCTTTGAATGCAGAGCTAGAGTTTGTGAGTAGTATATAGTTAGTTTGCAAGGAGTATAGGGGGATTTTAATACTGAAGTTGTGATTCAGTGACATATTTTTCTGTTTCTGACGATGAAAATGTTGGTAATACTTGTTCTTTACTGAACACTGCTTGTGGACAGGTACCTAATAATTACATTCCTCCATTTAAGAATAAACAACATCAAATGCTTTTATAAATTATAAGAACAAAATGAATGTTGAATTTAATCAAGACTGAATGGCAGGCATTTCTGCCTTTAAAAAATAACTCTCAACTTATAAAACAAGCTGACAATGGAAAGAAAGTAGTCCTGATAAATATTTATCAGTATTTGCATATTTGCTATTTTCACCTAAAGGATGAGACCACTTATATGCAAATTCAAATGTATATTTCTAACTGCGCTAAAAATAATTTTATACTTTACCAATAATATTTAAGAGATTTTATCTGTCAGATGAGGAAGTTACTAAAAAGAGTATTTGTCTGATTCTAAAACAGTTGTCTTCCATTTTTTTCCTGAATTGCACACTGCTTAAGTCACCTCCAGGGAGACGCATTGTCAATATATGTTCTATATTAGAACATTTTGACAGGTTTATTAAATCTTGCCTAATGAAGCCTGTCCTAAAACAAGACTTTATGCCTGTGATTCCTCCAGTTTTGTGTTTATAATGTATTCCATTCTTTGGAGAGATTATATGCTTTGGCATGTTATGGATATAAATACTCTGTACGAGAACATTTAAATCCATCATGCTATTGAAACACTTTTTGCATAACTCACCACTATCATATAATTTTCTTGTGAAACTTGTCTGTTTTATTTACAGCACATCTTTTTACATTTGATGAAAATATTTATCATCACTTAAATGTGAATGACATGGGTGAACACTCTACCCCTGCTTATGCCAGACTAGTCACTGGATGTTAAGATATTTGCAACCATCCTTCTTTAAAACAGCAGGTTTACTACTTTTACCATTGTATACACAATTTAGTTTTTGTCTGCACGAGGAGCACTCATGGAACAACTGGAATCCTCTCTCTTCTTTCTGATAATATATTTGACTTTAGTTTTATTTCCTTTTGGCATTCCCTTCTTGTTAATTGGTTGTATGTTACACTCTCTGTTGTTATAGATGGACATTTAAGTATCACATTACTTTATAAGCCTATTTCCAGTCCTAACTCTAGGGTGCTACCTTTCAGCTTGAACATTTTAGCAGAACCTCTGGTGGCCAAATATATGAATACAAATATAATTCAATTTTTAACTCAAGCATCTGAAATTATTATAGCAATAACCCACGCCTGGGTGTGGATAATGCTGGATTTACCCATGGTTGGCGTGGTTTGGTCCCGAGGGACCAAACAAAGCCAACCGTGGGTAAATACAGCATTACCCACACCCAAAAGTGGGTTATTGCTATTATACCATGACATTATTTAAGAAAAGAAACAATTACTTTTCTTAAATAATGACATAGTATAATGCCTGTTTACTGCCCTTCCGCAGATGTCTGGCATCAGAGCTGTGGGCAAAAGCAACGGAGAAAGCAAGATCTCTGTTGCTTTTTTTTTACTGTTTTCGCTATGTTAAATGGGTTTAACATAGCGAGACAGTTTTAAAATAAGCAACGGAGATGTCCGTTGCTTATTTTAAAACTGTCTCGCTATGTTAAACCCATTTAACATAGCAAAACAGTAAAAAAAAGCAACTGAGATCTTGCTTTCTCCGTTGCTTTTTTTTTAAAACCTGTCTCGCTATGTTAAATGGGTTTAGCATAGCGTGACAGCTTTAAAATAAGCAACGGAGATCTCCGTTGCTTATTTTAAAGCTGTCTCGCTATGTTAAACCCATTTAACATAGCGAGGCAGTGTTTTAAAAGTAGAGTTATACTAATGGAAAAAAGTCCGGGCGACCGGACCTTTTTCCATTAGTATAACTCGATTTACAATGTGCACGCTGGCCAATCAGTGTGCACGTTTTGGGGGGGTCATGGTATAATATTTTTTTAAATGGTGACTGTTCTACGAAATGTGTCATTTGTGTTTATCTCAAAATGCTAATACAACTGACTGAGGAATTGCTAAAGTTTTATATATATAAAATATTGCAATAGTCTTAAGACAAAGATAACTCTGTGCAATAGTTGAGAAAACATTTACTTGTTACATGATATAATTTACTTCCTGAATAAATTGTTGCTGTAGTAAAAAGAAACAGAAAATTATTACTGACAGATCCCTTTATTCCTTATAACCTACAAATATTCCCCTGCAATTCTTTTTTTATAGATGAAGAAATACTGCAGAAAGCTTTGACTCAGTTATTTTAGAAAACCTAAGGTTTAACTGGTTTGGCATTCAATATGTCTTTCCACCGGAGTACTTCTCCTTTAGAGATCATTCTGTTTGTTCATTGATTGCGAAAACCTTTGGTAAAAATAAATAGTTTTTCTTTCACTTCTGTTTGTTCTTCTGTATGTCAGTCTGAAGCAATCTGAGATCAAAACCTTGCCTGCATCAGAAATTACACAGACCAGTATCCATCACAAAGGCTCTTCCCTTCTCTGAAACAGGCTTAATATCCATGTGAGGCAGAGTTTATCACTGCACTTATTCAAATGAAACTTGGATCAGTGTTTGGGGAACCATAAATATACACCTGGTCTTGCACCTATGCCTTTATTAGAGAGAGAAAGCCTGTAAATGCTCAGTCACCCACGCCCAAGTACATATTCCCCCACTAAACCCTTGGAAACCAAAACCTATCAGATGTTATGGGAAGCATGGCTAGGCTTAAAAAGGGCCTATATTACATTATCGAAGTGTCAAAACTTCAAATCTGATATAGTCCACACCATATAATCGAAGTCTTGAAACATCAAAAATGTAATAAAACAACAACCTACAAAAACAAACCATTTAAATGCTCTAAGAAGGGGGTCAAGCCCCCCCTGCACCCCCCACTACTTAAATATACCAACTACAAGATTGCACTACAGTGCAGAAAAGGGAAAACTTCCCTTTCTGTGCTGTACGGAGATCTCCATAAAAAGTTTCAAAGTTTCAAGACTTCGATCATATAGTGTTGACCATATCAGATTCAAAGTTTTGCAGCTTCGATTTTCTGATATAGTCCCCTTTAAACAGGCCTCTTGGGTGGGCAGCCTAGTATTCTACAATGATAAAATGATACTACTGTCTGGTAATTTTTTCTTTCCTCCTATTATTGATGCCCACTTCATGTTCCTGGCATGGCTACATAAAACTGTAATTAATGAAATGCCACAGACTGCATGTAGATATGCAACATGTAATGCAGGCCCACTCTATTGAAGTACTGCTGAAGCACTGCAGGCACAGACTGCATGTAGATACACAGAATGTAACATAGGCCTGCTCTACTGCAGTACTGCTGAAGCACTGCAGGCACGGACTGCAAGTAGATAAACAGAATGTAATGCAGGCCCACTCTACTGCAGTACGGCTGAAGCATTGCAGGCACAGACTGCATGTTGATACAAAGAATGTAATGTAGCCCCACTCTATTGCAGTACTGCTGAAGCACTGCAGGAACAGACTGCATGTCGATGAACAGAATGTAATGTAGGCCTGCTCTACTGCAGTACTGCTGAAGCACTGCAGGCACAGACTGCATGTAGATACACAGAATGTAATGTAAGCCCGCTCTACTGCAGTACTGCTGAAGCATTGCAGGCACAGACTGCATGCTGATACACAGATTGTAATGTAGGCCCACTCTACTGCAGTACTGCTGAAGCACTGCAGGCACAGACTGCATGTAGATACACAGAATATAATGTAGGCTCACTCTACTGCAGTACTGCTGAAGCACTGCAGAAACAGACTGCATGTAAATACACAGAATGTAATGTAGGCCCACTCTACTGCAGTACTGCTGAAGCACTGCAGGCACAGACTGCATGTAGATACACAGAATGTAATGTAGGCCCACTCTACTGCAGTACTGCTGAAGCACTGCAGACACAGACTGCATGTAGATACACAGAATGTAATGTAGGCCCGCTCTACTGTAGTACTGCTGAAGCACTGCAGACACAGACTGCATGTAGATACACAGAATGTAATGTAGGCCCACTCTACTGCAGTACTGCTGAAGCATTGCAGGCACAGACTGCATGTTGATACACAGAATGTAATGTAGACCCACTCTACTGCAGTACTGCTGAAGCACTGCAGACACAGACTGCATGTAGATACACAGAATGTAATGTAGGCCCGCTCTACTGCAGTACTGCTCAAGCACTGCAGACACAGACTGCATGTAGCTACACAGAATGTAATGTAGGCCCACTCTACTGCAATACTGCTGAAGCACTGCAGACACAGACTGCATGTAGATACACAGAATGTAATGTAGGCCCACTCTACTGCAGTACTGCTGAAGCACTGCAGGCACAGACTGCATGTAGATACACAGAATGTAATGTAGGCCCGCTCTACTGCAGTACTGCTGAAGCACTGGAGGCACAGACTGCATGTAGATACACAGAATGTAATGTAGGCCCACTCTACTGCAGTACTGCTGAAGCATTGCAGGAAAACACTGAACCTGTTAATGCATGGAAGAAACAGATATTAAAAGCTGGCCCAACAGGTATAGGCTTATTAATGTTAATATAACAGTAAAAGTCCTGCTTGGCACACCCTCACTGACCAAGATGTCACTGTAATAAATGTGGAGGAAAGACATTCAGATAATATTTCTGTCATATAAAATAGATGGTAGGAATAATCTGAGAATCAGCCTTGATACAGCCACGAAGAGTGTAATTGTATAATTTATAAATTAAGAGCTCTCACAACCTCAGGAATGGCCACTCAAATGTTCAGTTAATGTGACAGAGTTTAATGACAATTTACAGCTCATTTAGTTTTAAGATCTCTTCATAGGTTCATAAGTTCATAGGTAGGTACTAGGTTATCTGCCTGAGGGCATTTATAAGCCTAGCCAGAGTGTGTCAGCTTTCGCCGCCCCATTGATTAATTAACTGAGCCTCTGTCAAGAAGAGCCAATGAAGTGATCTCAGGGGTGTATTTTCTGTTACCCATCCACTCGTCAAGGTTTCTCTTGAAGTGTGGTAGTGAGAGGCTCTGCCTAATGTAGTTAGGAATTTTGTTCCAAAGCATGGGGAGTCTCTGTGACAGGAATCTATCCCTCCAGCATGTTCTATTTATTGTTGTGGCAAGGTTTAGCTCACTAGAGTGAGTGGCTCGCAGTGACTTGAATTTCTTTAGGTGGAGCATGTCCATCAATTCTGAGTTGGTCATGGCTTTGTAAGTCAGGCAGAGATCACCTCTGAATAAGCGATATATGATTGAGTACAGCTCGAGTTTTTCCAGTCAGGCTGCATAGGACACATGTTTGAGGCCAGTAATCTTCTTGGTGAGGTACTTTTGTGGTCTTTCCAGCTGTTGGAAGTGTCTTGCGAGGTACATCCCAAATGGGGCATTGTACTCTATGATGGGTCTGATGAGTGATGAGTAGAGGGGCACTATAACCTCTTTATTTCTAGATGTGAACCTTTTAGTAATTAGATGGGCTACATAGAAGAATTTCCTAACTACTTTGGCAATATGATTGTCAAAGGAGAGATTACTATATACCTGGGTCCCCAGATCTCTTATTACCTCTTCTGTATTAAGGGGGCTGCCACCTATGTGGTAATTCATGGGTGTTTTGTTTTTCCCAAACAGGATGACTATGCATTTTTTGGCATTTAGCTTGAGACCATGACTTTGACACCAGGTGTCCGTCTTAGAAAGACCCTTTTGGAGAATGTCCGTGTCAGCTGGAGAGTCAATTATGGCTCCCAGTTTGCAGTCATCAGTGAACTTGGTTAGCCATAGTCCTCCTGTGTTTGCCTGTACTTCTGAGAAGTATATGCCGAACAGTAGGGGCCCCAGGAGCGAGCTTTGTGGGACACCACTTGTGACTGGTTTAGAGTCGGACCTGGAGTCTGCTATTCCTACCATGTGAGTTCTGTCTGTAAGCCAGGTGGCAACCCATCTCGTGACGTAGGGGTTTATGTTCAGGCTGGTGAGTTTTTCTATAATTCCCGAGTGGGGAATGGTGTCAAAAGCCTTGGTGAGGTCAAGGTAGGCTGTGTGAACTACCTTTCCCAAATCTATGGACTTGGTATCTGTCTCGAAGAAGTCAACCAGGTTTAGTAGGCATGATCTCGCCTTAACAAAGCTAAACTGGGTCAGGTCAAGTGTTTGGAGGTTCCCAATGTCTTTGTTAATGAGTTCCATGATGATAGCCTTGCAGACCAGGCTAGTCAGGCTTATGGGGCGATAGTTACCAGGGTCAGTTGTGGCCCCTCCTTTGTGGAGCGGAATAACCATTGCTGTGCGCCATTCTATGGGCACATAGCCTGTGAAGAGGCTGAGGTTGAACAGCATGTTTAGGTGGGGGGGTTAGTTCATTCTGTAGTTCATGCAAGACGCAGCCTGGGACAACATCTGGCCCCATTGACGCTGTGCTTTTGGCTTTTGAAAGGGCTGTTTTCACCTGTGCGTCTGTGATTTCCGGGACACTACACTTTTCCGGTATTCTTGTGGGCCCTTTTGGGGGTTTGAGGGGGGTGCAGTTTGCACTTAATCTATCTACCAGGATGTTGGCAATATCAGTGGGTTCAGTACATTTTGTGCTATTTTGCACTAGCTCAGAGCATATCTGCGAGTTGCCACTTAGATTCTTGACATAGCTAAAGAAGGCTTTGTGGTTATCTTTCAAATCCTTGGCTATTTTTCTTTTGAAGTTAGCCTTGGAGGATTTTATGAGGGACCTTAGTTTCTTACTGATACTGATCCGTAGAGATAATTTACTTTACAGCATAACGTCAGTGATTATTTCACTGCACCTGTTTGCAGCATTTCCTCCTTTGCCAGCACCAACCTCATGCTGCAATCTGCCCTTGAACATTTATCTAAATAGTACAAAGTTTATTTCTATAACTGTTTACAGCTATTTAGCAGAGCCCTATAACTGTCCATGTGCAGTCACTTTGCACATTATGTTATATTGTGATTTATCTGTGACCTCTTGACATTCTATGACATTTTACCCCTCTGATCTGTGCCTCATTGTCTTAACTGCTAAGTTTTCCTGACAAGAAACATGAAACTTTGTTTTCATTCTAGATTGCTGCCAGCATGTATACACTGTCCAGTATTTTAAATGTCACCCTGCATGCCAGTTACAAATCTATAAATTAAGTTTAAACAAAAACTAGATACTAGTCACAGCCACAGACCTTACTGCTATAAATAACTTTTATAGTCAGTCTTAATGTTAAATTTTATAGTTTCTTAAAACACAAGCTTGTGAGGTTTTGTTCTACCATTTCCTACACAGCTTATTATTTTTTTCTCCTAAATGAGCTGAAAGCTTATGTTTGGGGGCACAAAAGACCCTAACTGAAATCTTACTGATGGCTTTACTTGTGTGGAACATTTAAAGATGCATCACGTCTTCTAATTTTTGGATTAGTTATTGTGGCATTTTAATTAAAAACTAAAATGTCCCTTTGCTGATACTCAATACCTTTTTTGCTGATACTGAATACCGTTTCCTCAGTAGAACATTATATTTCAGTTAATGCCTAATAAATAAAACACAGCAGCAAGTATTTATGCATTAAAAAACTAACACCTTTTGCTAAGACCACCAACAAAGCCAGAAACAGATGTATTAACTTAAGACTACTGTTTGGTATATACTTCTCAGAAGTGCAGGTCAAAACTCAGGGGTTGTGGCTGACCAAGTTTGTAGATGACGGCAAACTAAGTCAGTTATCGAATCCCCAAATTATGTCAGTATACTCCAGGAGGGTCTCACACAAACCATTGATTGGTGTACTAGTAACAGTCTCAAACTGAATACAAAGAAAAGCATCATCATTCCCTTCAGCACAAGCAGTGTCCCTTCAAAACATCAAATCAATTACAATATCCTAAGTACCCATGAAGTGGTAAGGGACCTGGGATTACAGGTTGACTGTGACTTTAACTTTGACCACCACTTGTCTACCACAGTAAGGGTACCTCTCCATGTAGCACACTTTATAAGTAAAGACATCACCTCAAGAGCAAAAGAAGTTATAGCCCCCTATACTCGGCACTTATCCATCCCATAACTGAGTATAATGCCCCATCTAGCATGTACCATACTAAGCACCTGTAGCAACTAAAGAGACCTAAGAGGTTTCTAACAAAGAAGATCAAGGGGCTCCAGCATGCACCATACACACAGCGACTAAAGTCCCTGTCACTATTTATCGTATTGTATAGACTTCTTAGGGGTGACTTAAGCCTGGCCTGCAGACCAATCCAAGACCCAAACCTAATGAACTTGCTGCATATCTGTAAAAAAAATGAGTCTAGACCTACCTGTTCCAAGGACTTAAATATGGCCTGCGACTTAAATAGGACATGCTGGAAGGACAGATTTATCTCCCAGTGACTGCCACATCTTTGGAATAGGCTACCAGTTCATGTGAAACAGAGAATCTCTAGCACCCTTTCCAAGAATAACCTGGGTGAGTGAATGGGGCACTGTAAATTCTTACCTGAGATAGCACCCGCAACCCTCCTAGACATGGGAATCATCAATAAATGCAGTCTTGGGTATTGACTAGCACTTCTGTGGTATTACAATGGGTTGAAATGGCTAGGCTTCAAATGCCCTCTGGGTCGATAGCCTAGTAATCTGCTATGATGCTATGAACTTCACTAGGGTTACAAACTCTCCATCTTTATGCAGGACAGTCCAGATTTGAACAGCTGCATCCTGCAAAAATACATGAAAAATGGCAAATGTCCTGTGATTTTAGAGCAAAAGTATTTCCTGTTTCCTCTAATATTCCCACAAAGCAATTATTTTTATCAGAAATACTCTGTTATGACATGAACCAACAGAAACAACTCACATTCCATAAAACTGAGCTTTTATATTGCAAAAAAACTCAAGTCTAGTCATTGCAATGATTATGGGTATAGCTTGGCCTACAAAATTACTTGTTTCATTAAACAATTTTCACTTTAGCACTTTAGGCATGTGAAAAGGTGGCATCTCAAATCTTTATTTGGTACATTAAGCCTTCTTTCAGGTACCTGGAAATGAAACTACCTTAAACAAAAAATGTATAATAACTGGAATAAACATTGTTTTTATATATATATATATATATATATATATATATATATATATATATATATATATATATGAATGTATATACAAATATGGAACCCTAACATACAGACATTCACAATATCAGAGCCACTCTGATGAATCACAGCTCATCAACTCATTGCAATGTGCTCTACTATTATGCTGCATTTTAAAGGGCCACAAAATGGGAGCCAATCGCCTTGAGTTGTGAGCATGTTCACTGAGTAAACTTTTCTGCTCTGTAAGCCTGAAGACTTAGGCAAGTCTAAAAACAATACTAAATAAACAAAGAGGTCTGCACGAATCCCTTCATCCCTGCAAGTACGGCGGACCTAGTTCCACTGGCCAAGCAACACACATAGGAAAACAGTGCCAAGGACAGTTATAACTACTGTCGCACTGACCTGCCTTCAAGAAGAGATTCAGTACAAATAAGTAGGGTACTACCTTTTTCTCCATCTGTTACACTTATTACACAATACCTAAATCATATTAGCAAGTCACTGTTTTTTTACTGAGTTAATGGCATACATCAATAGGTGAATAAATGAAGAAACTCTCAGTTCTAAGACAGTATTAAATGAATGCATTTTTTTCATGTACTGACAACCCATACTTACCTTAACCTTCATGACAGTTTTTCTTTACCTTTGCTTCCACTACTTTCCTAGGTCAGCCTGCTCCATTCTGCCCAAGCACATTCCACTCCCTTACCCTACCACCAATTCCACTCACCCCCACTTCATTTACATTTAAACTATCCTTAACCATACACCCTAACCACCTCTACCAATCACACACATTTTCCAATTAGCCTCATACTATACCACACCCTTAGGCACTCCTAACACACTGCACAGCAATCAATACTCACAAAATTAATGTTATCAAAACTTCCATCACATCTGACATAAGCCTTGACAAACAAACAAAAAGTTATTCTAACATTTCAGTTACTCTATTTAAATCAGGCACCCTATTTATAAAATATAAATTTTTGCAACCCTGCTCTAACTCTGAACTATTGACTAGAATCTAAAAGAAAACCAATCAGCACCAACCATTACTCCTACTATTTCTCACATCTACCCAATGTGGGAACATCCACCCTAAGTATAACCTCAAACGCTCCAACTTAAGGCAACAGTGCAAGGCCAAAAACCAATGTAAACCCTTCAAAAACAGCCAGCACAATGATCGGTGAAAACAGGAAATAGTAAATGAAAATTCAAAAAGTGCAAACAATATACAGGTGATATGCAAAAGGCAAACCAGTATGTATTTCTCTTTTGAGATCTATTGTACAAGTATGTAATGCATTTTTCTGTGTTTTATGTGGCACTGAGGAAGGCTTAGGCTGAAACATGTTTGCCTTTTGTATATCACTTGTATATCACTTGTACTTTTTGAATTTTCATTAAATACTTCCACCCTAACCCAGGACCTATTTCTGATAACAGATCCTCTTCTAACAAACTATTTATAGTTACACTAAACCAACATATCATTTGTAATAAAATAACAGATGCCCAAGTGTGGCTATTGCAACATACCCCTGATATACTCACAGTCACAGAGACATGGCTAAATCCAAATATAAAAGATTCCGAACTACTCCCTTCAGGCTTCATTGTAATAAGATCTTATAGAACTCATAAAAATCAGGAGAGGTAACCTTAATCTACCCCATCTCATAAATAGAATATGACTCCAAGCTATCCCTAAATTTAGCAATGCTGAACTTCTCATAGCCTTCTTAAAACTTAATAATAATAAACAACTTGTATTACAGTTCTGTACATCCCCCCAGGTCACAACACTCCCATACTAGAGGACGCCCTGTCCTGGATGTCACAAAATATTTCAAATTAAACAATTATCATGGGTGATATTAATATTAACTGGGAAAACTTAACCTTGGACTTCCCTGACAACAGTATAAATCTCTGGTTTCACACAATATATTGCAACTCCAAAAAGAAGTCCTAAAATTAACAACCAAGAATCAATTCTAGACTGGATCCCAGTCACAGATCCAAATAAATAATCCACCCTGGTACTCCCCAGACACACTAAGTGACCACTTACCTGCATATACATATAGGACAATTGCCCATTCACCGAAAGGCCATAATTATAAAACCTCCCCTAACCTAACTTCAACCAGCAATTCATATCAAACTGATATCCATAAATTTTAGGGTTACTGCAAAATATCCCATCTAACAAACTAAAACAATGAGCTTTGCTAGATTTTTCTTTTTCTGTTTTTTAACTGACTGTTTTTTCTGTGTGACCTTTTTACTCATTGTTTTAGTTTGTTAGTTGGGATATTTTGCAGTCACCCTAAGGTTTATGGATATCAATTGGATATGACAAACCTGTGTTTCCAAATGCTAGCCAGACATTCCACCTATGCTGTGCTGATGATGCCATAAGAAGGCAGAAACATGCATGTTCACAGCTAGTGGGGTTTGGCTTTATTGGCCTGAATTTGTCCATTGATAGACTTAAAAGAAATAGTCATGGGCATTCAGAATTGCCATTTATCTGAAACATCTGATGTCCTTAAAAAGTAATTTGCATATATTCCATGTCACCTCTAATACAATAGGTTTAAGGAATCACACAGTGGAAAGTCTAGCTTTGCTAGATTTTTCTGTCTGAGTTAACCAAATGTCAAATAAATAAAATGAAATAAATGCACACACACACACACACACACACACACACACACACACACACACACACACACACCTACACCCACACTCATATATATCAATTTATGAGTATGTGTGTGTGTGCGCATATGTATGTATATAGCACATGGTATGGATAGCAGTGACTGAATGTACAATTTACTGACTCATATAAGAGCAGTGATGTTTCACTGAATTTGCATTTCATTAAATGTGGAATTGATCAACTTGAATTTCTTTGAATGCAGAGCTGGAGTTCTGTGCGGAGTCTGTAAGTCCTCCCTGTGGTCGTGTGGGTTTCCTCCGGGTGCTCCGGTTTTCTCCCATATCCCAAAGATATGCTGTAGGCGGATTGGATGCTCTAAATTGGCCCTAGGCATGAGTGCATGTGTGTGCCTTCTGTGGAAGATTTGGTGCCGGGCTGGCAACTCGACACTGTAAAAATTCCACTGCCAATCATGAGTGCACAGGTGATCTGCTGTGGTGACCCCTAACCGGGAAAAGCTGAAAGAAGAAAAAATATAACTAGTATGTGAGGAGTATAAGGAGATTTTAATATTGAAATTGTGATGCAATGACATATTTTTCTGTTTCTGACAATGAAATGTTGGCAGTACTTGTTCTTTACTGAACACTGCTTGTGGACAGGTACCTAGTAATACCATTCCTCCATTTAGCAATAAAAAATATCAAATGTTTTTCTAAATTATAATAACAAAATGAGTGCTGAATTTAATCAAGATTCAATGGCAGGCATTTCTGTCTAAAAAATAACTCTCAACTTATAAAACAAGCTGACAATGGAAAGAAAGTAGCCATGATAAATATTTATCAGTATTTGCATGTTTGCTATCATCACCTAAATGGTGAGACCACTTATATGCAAATTCATATGACTATTTATAATTGAGCTAAAAATAATTTTATTCTTTACCAATAACATGTATGAGATTTGGTTATCTGTCAGATGAGGATGTTACTCAAAAGTGTATTTCTCTAATTCTAAGATAGTTGTCTTATTTTCTTCCCAAATTGCACACTGCTTAAGTGACTACCAGGGAGACCTACTGTCACTAGATGTTCTATTTTGGAACATTTTGATAGCTGTGTTAAATCTTGCCTAAGAAAGCCAGTTCTAAGACAATAATTTTATATGTGTAATTCCTCCAGTTTTGTGTTTATAATGTATTCAATTCTTTGGAGAGATTATATGCTTTAACTTGTTATGGATATAAATATATATAAATAGTTTGCACAAAAACATTTAACTCCAGCATGCTACTGAAGCAATTTTTGCACAGCTCACCATCATCATATAATTTTCTTGTGAAACCTGTCTGTTTTATTTACAGCACATCTTTTTACATTTGATGAAAATATTTATCATTAGTTAAATGTGAATGCCATAGTTGAACAATTCTACCCCGTTTATGACTGATTGGTCACTAGATGTTGAGATTATTTACAACCATCCTTCTTTAAAACAGCAGGTTCACTACTTTTACCATTGTATACACAATTTAGTTTTTGTTTGCACAAGGAGGACTCATGCTATAACTAGATTCCTCTCTCATCTTTATGAGAATATATTTGGCTTTAGTTTTATTTACTTTTGGTATTCCCCTCCTGTTAATTGGTTGGATGTTATGCTCACTAGTGTTATAGATGGACATTTAAGCACCAAATTACTTTATAAGCCTACTACCAGTCCTAACTATCTCTATGGTACTACTTTTCATCTTGAACATTTTTAGCAGAACATCTGAGGGCCAAATATATGAATACAAACAGAATTACATTTTTTACTCAAGCATCTGAAATTATTAATTTGTTTAAATTGTGACTGTTCTACGGAATGTGTCATTTGTGTTTAATACAAACTGCAAATACAACTGAATGAGCAACTGCTAAAGTTTTAGATATATAAAATATTGTAATAGTCTTAAGACAAAGATAACTGTGCATTTTTGAGAAAACAATTACTTGTTACATGATATAATTTACTTGCTGAATAAATTGTTGCTGTAGTAAAAAGAAATTGAAAATTACTATTGACAGATCCTTTTATTCCTTATAAACTACAAAATGCTCCCCTGCAATTCATTTTTATAGATGTGGAAATTTTGCAGAACATTTTTACTCACTTATGTCAGATAGCCTAAGATTTCACTGGTATGGCATCCAATGTGCCTTCCACAGGAAGTTAGGCTAAGAGTTCACTGGTATGGCATTCAATATGCCTTCCCACAGGAGTACTTCCCACTGTTGAGACTATTCTGTTTGTTCATTGGATGTGAAAACCTTTAGTAAAAATAAATACTTTTTCTTTAATTTGTATCCGTACTTCTGCGTGTCAGTCTGAAGCAATTGTTTATGCTCTATATTTCTGCAAGCTACTCTACAACTAAGGCACAAAAAAGAAATGTAGTAGGCTGCAGAAACATATATTTTGCCATTAAGCATACAGATCAGACTGTTAATGCTACTGCTTTATAACAGGCTGATTAGAATATGAGGTTATAAACCTTTAAAACAGAGGTTATAAACCTTTAAAACAGCCTGTATGTTTTAAAAGAGACGAAAGACTACTTGTTTTAACCTTTTAAATAATTTGCATTAGTTAAATGTTTTACCCTCCCTGAAAGGCTCTGTACAGAAACACCAAAGAATATGTTTTTAATTCTTTTTCTCCCTTTTGCCTTGTCCATTTGTTTTAATACTTCATTAATTTGGAGGATCACTAATTCATCTTTGAGATGTAGGAAGAACAACCGCTCAACCAAAACCCTTATAAATCCTGGGAGAATATTCAGACTCTGCCCAGAAGGCATTCTGCTGAGAAACAATCTAGAAATGGAACCACTGCGAGGCAGCATGCTAACTGCTGTGCCACTGTGCTCCCGGTGGTATAATCAGGTTGCACCATTGTTCATTATGATAAAAAAGATGGGCTGTGAAACATTTATTTAAGTCTACCAAAAGTGTAAACATTTTGTACTACGTCTGCATTTGCAATGTTGTAATGGTTTCTCTAAGTTCTGATTCCTCAAATTGTCCCTGCTTGTTTTGAGCTCTATCATGGAGATGGCATATTTACTTAGGTCATCAGCCAGGAGGCTGGTTTCTGTCCCAAGATCCAAATGTGGCAACTACAAGTGCATTGCTGCTTTAAGTTGTTGTTGTGTCTTTCGGCTTTTCCCGGTTAGGGGTCGCCACAGCAGAACTCTGGTCCGCTAATGATTGGTAGTTGATTTTTACATGCCGAGTCACCAACCCTGACGCACAGCCTTCAACGAAGGTACGCCAATTCACGCATGTCTCCATGCAGAAGACACTCTAGCTGAGAATCGAACCAGACAGCATCTTACTGTGAGGCGACAACGCTACCGCAACACCACCACATTGCTGCTTTAAGTAAATTGTGGAATAGACTAGTCTCCCTAAAACATCTGATATATATATATATATATATATATATATATATATATATATATATATATATATATATAAAACAAACTAAGAATAATTGGTTGAATCCATTGCTAAAAAAATTTTATGACTGGACTTGTGGCTATGGCATCACCTAAAGTAATGTTCCATTCATTGTGACCAGTCTTAGATGACCTCCAATTCATGATGTGTCCCCTTACTTAATATCCAGACTTTAAAACTGATACTGGACTTTTCGTCTACCAAACATATTGTTCTAATTTTCAATATTTTATTATGCTGATCACCTTATTCTGACTTATTCTACTGTTTGCATTTACAACTCAGATATTGCATTTGATACCTGTCACACAGCAACAACAACGCCAAGATTTTGTTTGATGTATGTTAATCTATTTTTGCTTTCATTATCAGAATTTATCATTTATCAACAAATGTTCTTAATAATTTTATACATATTTTTCTATTCTTGTATCACTGTTATTCTGTATTTAATCACTTATGTTGTGTTGTTGTCTTTCGGCTTTTCCCAGTTAGGGGTCGCCACAGCGGAACTCCGGTCCACTAATGACTGGCAGTAGATTTTCATGAACACCAAGGTGCCAGCTCGATGTTCAACCTTCAATGAAGGCACGCCCATTTACGCATGTCTTTCGAACGGCCACCCAACTGCATGGAGGACATGCAGACTCCACGCAGAAGGCACTCCCCGCACTCCAGCTGAGAAGCGAATGGGAGAACCTCTTGCTGTGAGGCAACAACGCTACCGCTGCACCATAGTGGAAGTCTATTTGATCACTTATGTAATTAACTGTAATTCTCTTCTAGGGGCTGAGCCTTTATCTGCAGCACTCAACTGAAAATGGGAATTCCCACATGGATTTACTAGATGTCCATTCTCAGTCACTAAATTAAATTAAATATACAAAAAAGATTAAATTAAAGCTTAGAATAGGCCAGGAGAGGAAGTTATGGGGATAACTGTGTTCTGGTGAAGTTCAGTAGTACACAATCTGTATTAGCAGTATCTTAAGAAAACACCTCACCAACTACAACTGCAAAATGTAAGACAGTGGAGATAGCATGTGTAGTAGTATATTCGAAGCAAAATATATACAGCTGTGGATGCACACATGTTGCTGGCATGCCTTGTATAATGTTCAAACAGCAAGTAAATTGAAGTAACTTATTTCTCTCTGTTTTTCACTGTGTAGCTTTTTATTTTACTTTATTATAGTGGAAAGAAAGTTAGTTCAGCTTTAAAAAAAATGCTAGAGTCCTTCTTCATGTGCAGACAAATTTTCAAAACTACAGGTTGCAATAGCTCTAGATGATGAATTAAATAAAGTAAAAATTGCAAAGTAGGTGAGACAAAAACATTATCCTAATGTCCATGTAAAAGGTGGTTGAATGATTACTCTGTGAACAGTGAACTAAATCCATTAAAAAGTGCATTTAGCAAAACACCTAATTGGTCAGCTACATGGATTGAATTTATTTCACAAACTATTTTAAAACAGTACAAGTACTTTATACAAAGGAAGCAACTACTGAAAATAATGTATGCAAGGTGAATTATGTGGTTATGATTTAGACATATGAATGATTATATAAGGTAATAAAATATCATCAGTTATTTATACATGTTAATGATTTATAAAATAATACAAGGTGCTGTTTCTTATATCATGTTTTCTGATAATTGTCTTTCGGCTTTTCCCAGTTAGGGGTCGCCACAGTGGAACTCCAGTCCGTTAATGATTGGATTTTTATGGTGCCGAGTTGCCAGCCCAACGCCCAGCTTTCAAAGAAGGCACACCCATTCACACATGCACCTACCTGCATGTCTTTAACACCACTCGACCGCAGTGAGGGCATTCAGACTCCACACAGAAAGCGCTCCAGCCGAGAATCGAATGGGAGAACCTCTTGATATGTTGTTTTCTGATACTGTTGAGAAATGTAAATAAAATAATTTGTATAAAGCCATAAATGACTGTAAATCAAGAGACAATTTACTGATTATACCACATTGAGTTTACCTACAAATATGTTCTCAAGCAGCTGTAACCTTCTCACAGGATCTCTAGTTTCCTTCCCTATAATTACAAACTTGCCCTAATAACTGGGGCCTTCCTACCCAAATGTGAGTATACCTGCCTGTTACAGCATTAGATTATGTCTCCATTACTGCTGCTTTACAGGCAACTGTAAATACAATGTTTAGAATCATCTCCTCATCCACAGCCTTTCACTAAAGAAAGCCAGCTTGATGACACCTGTTGCCTATGCAATGCAACATTTATTCTGCCTAACATATGACATCCTGCACTGAGGCTACTGGCTCCAACTTGACAAACACTTAACAAACAGAAACAACAGGAATACTAGTTATTCCTTAAGGTCTAGTGAAAATGACCGACTACTTCTGGAAAGATCATAGTCTGGACTAGTAGTTATGGAAAAAAAATTCTCTAAAACTTCATCAGCAAATTGAATTCTGTTCACATTTTAATTCAGAAATTAATTTAACTATCCATTTGTTCTAGATACACTTTTTTGTCTTGTTACCTAACCTCTGCCTTTTTCGGCAAGTACTTCAGAAATGCAGGCTAGACAATACTGCATTTGCAGGGGTTGTTATCATTCTTACTGAAAGTATATTTGATACTCAGTATTGCTTCTGAGATGTTTCCCTGAAACTTGTTTGCCTGTATATTTATACTTCAGTCATATGCATCTTGTGTTTATAGGTGTACTTACTGTCCAATGTGCTTAGCCTAGCGTATATCCATGCATAATATTACAATACTTCTCCAATTCTGTTATTTATATACATTTCTCAGTGTTACTCACACAATATTTATGTGATACAAAATAGATGGCAGGAATAACCTGGGAATCAGCCTTGATACAGCCATGTAGAGTGTGATTGTACAGTTTATAAATTAAGAGCTCTCACAACCTCAGGAATGGTCACTCAAATGTTCAGTTAATGTGACAGAGTTTAATGACAATTTGCAGCTCAATTAGTTTTAAGATCTCTTTCCCCAGGGATAATTTACTTTACAGTATAACCTCAGTGAATATTACACTGTACCTGTTTGCAGCATTCCTTCCTTTACCAGTACCAACCACATGCTGCAACCTGCCCTTCAACATTTATCTAAACAGTACAAAGTTTATTTCTATAGCTGTTTACAGCTATTTAGCAGAGCCCTATAACTGTCCATGTGGTCACTTTGCACATTATGTTATACTGTGATTTGTCTGTGACCTCTTGACATCCTATGACATTTTACCCCTCTGATCTGTGTCTCATTGCCTTAACTGCTAAATTTTCCTGACAAGAAACATGAAACTTTGTTTTCATTCTAGATTGCTGCCAGCATCTATACACCGTCCAGTATTTTAAATGTCACCCTGCATGCCAGTTACAAATCTATAAATTAAGTTTAAACAAAAATTAGATACTAGTAACACCCACAGACCTTACTGTTATAAATAACATTTTTACTCAGTCTTAATGTTACATTTTATAGTTTCTAAAAACACAAGCTTGTGAGGTTCATTCTACCATTTCCTACACAGCTTATTATTATTTTTTCTCCTAAATGAGCTGAAAGGTAGTGTTTTTGGGGTACAGAAGACCTTAGTTGAGACCCTACTGATGCATTTACTTATGTGGAGCATGTCGAGATGTATCACTTCTTCTAATTTTTGGATTAGTTATTGCAGCATTTTAATTAAAAAATGAAATGTCCCTTTGTTGACACTGAATACCATTTCCTCAGTAGAACATTATAGTTCAGTTAATGCCCATTAAGTAAAACACAGCAGCAAGTATTTATGCATTCAGAAGCTGACACATTTTGCTAACACCATCAACAAAGCCAAAAATAGATGCATTAACTTGAGATTAGTGTTTGGTATTTACTTCTCAGAAGTTCAGGTCAAAATTAAGGGGTTGTGGCTGACCAAGTTTTCAGACAACTGAAAACTAGGTGCAATCACTGAATCCACAAATGATGCCAGTATACTCTAGGAGGGTCTCACATAGACCAGGGACTGGTGCATTAATCATGGTCTCAAACTGAATACAAAGAAATGCATCATCATTCCCTTCGGCACAAACAATGTCACTTCACACTATCAGATCAACAACAATACCGTAAGTATCCATGAAATGGTAAGGGACCTGGGATCACAGGTTGACCATGACCTTAACTTTGCCCACCATGTGTCTACCATAGGAAGGAAAGCTCTCCATGTAGTGCACTTGATTAGTAAAGGCATCGTCTCAGGTTATAAGAAGTTATAACCCCCCCCCCCTATACCCGGCACTTATACAGCCCATAATTGAGTATAATGCCCCATTTGGCATTTACCATACTAAGCACCTGCAACAATTAGAGAGACATCTGAGGTTTCTAACAAAGAAGATCAAGGGGCTCCAGCACATGCCTAAAACAGACCGACTAAAGTCCCTGTCATTATGTTCTGTTTCATATAGACTTCTTAGGAGAGACTTATGCCAGGCCTGCAGAGCAATCCAAGACCCAAACCTAATAAAAGTGTTGCATAGCTGTAAATCAAATGGCCTAAGGCTATGCATTCCAGGGACTTAAGTATGGCCTGTGACTTAAACAGGACATGCTGGAGGGACAGATTTATCTCCAAGCAGCTGTTATGTCTTTGGAACAGGCTACCAATTCATGTGAAACAGAGCATCTCTTTGACACTGTTCAAGAGGAACAAGCTACACACATTTGGAAACTGTGCCGATGACAGTTATAAATATTATCATGTTGAATTGCCTTCAAGAAGAGATTCAGTACACATAAGTAGGAGCACTACCTTTTTCTCCGTCTGTTACAATTATTTCACTATACCTAGATCATATTAGCAAGTCACTGTCTTTTTTTTAAAGTTTAACGGCATGCATCAACAGGTGAAGGAAAGAAGCAACTCTCAGTTCAGAGACACTGTTAACTGAATGTACTTTTTATGTACTGACATCCCATACTTACCTTAACCTTCACTGATTGTTTTTCTTTTCCTTTCCTTCACCTACTTTCCTAGGCCAGCTCACTCCACTCCACCCAAGTGCACTCCACTCCCATACCCTACCCCCAATTCAAGCCCCACCCCACTACAATTATATTTAAACTATCTTAACCATAGCCCCTAACCACCTCTACCAATCACACACATTTTCCAATTAACCTCGTACTCTACCCCACCCTTAGGCAGCCTTTGCAAGTCAGTCACTACAATTTATCCAGCCCCTCTTACTCATCAAGCCCTTTAGCAATTCGAACTCATACCAGATCTCTTCCCCATTCTTATTTTTTAATCCTCTTAGCTACTCTTAACATGGCACACACCACATCCTGCCATAATCTGCCTCCTCTGCCTCACACTTTCTCTCTTACTCCTAACACACTGCAAAGCCTCAATACGCACAAAATCAATGTTAGCAAAACTTCCATCACAACCGACATAGGCCTTGACAAACAGAAAGTTACTCTAACATTTCAGTTACTCTAATTATGTCAGACATTCTACTGTTTATATAATATAAATTTTTGCAACCCTGCTCTAACTCTGAACTATTACTCATTTCAAAACTAGAATCTAAAAGAAAACCAATCAGCACCAACCATTACTCCTACTATTTCTCATATCTACCCAATGTGGGGACATCCACCCTAAATATAACCTCAAATGCTGCACATGGATGGCAACAGTGCAGGGTCAAAAACCAATGCAAAACCTTCAAAAACAGCCAGTACAATGATCGGTGAAAACAGGAAATATTTCATGAAAATTCAGAAACTACAAGTAATATACTGGTGACTGATATACAAAAGGTAAACTGGTGTGTCTCCCTCTTTTGAGATATATTCTGCAAACATGTAATGCATTTTTATGTGTTTTATGTGGCACTCAGGATGGATTTGGCCAAAACTCGTTTGCCTTTTGTATATCACCTGTATATCACTTGTACATTTTGAATTTTCGTTAAATACATCCACCCTAACCCAGGACCTACTCTAACATCCCTTTCTGATAATAGATCCTCTTCTAACAAACTATTTCTAGTTATGCTAAATTTATATAGCATTTGTAATAAAATAAACTTCCAAGTGTGGTTATTGCAACATACCTCTGATATGCTCACAGTCACAGAGATGTGGCTAAAGCTAAATATAAAAGACTCCAAACTACTCCCTCCGGGTTTTAATATAATAAGATCTTACAGAAATCATAAAAAAGCATAGGTTCATAGGTAGGTACTAGGCTATTGGCCCTAGGGCCTATATAAGCCTAGCCAAAAGGTACCCTGGCTTTCACCACCCAAGAAAATTATTTCCCTGTGCCACTGTTGAGCAGAGCCACAGAAGTGATCCCCGGGGTAAATTTCCTATCTCCCATCCAATCACCAAGATTTTTATTGAAGAGTGCTAATGAGTATTGTTTGATATAGATAGGTAGTTTGTTCCAGAGTATGGGAAGCATGAGGCAGTAGCTTTAATCTACCCCATCTCCTATACAATAATACCTTATTCCAAGCCAGTCCCTAAATTTAGCAATGCTGAACTTCTCATAACCTTCTTAAAATTTAATAAAACTAAACAGCTTTGTATTACAGTTCTGTATATCCCCCCAGGTCACAACATTCCCATAGCAGAGGGTGTCCTCTTCTGGATGTCGCAAAATATTTCCGGTTAAACAATTATTATAAGTGATATAATATTAACTGGAAAAAACTTAATCTTGGACTTCCCTGACAACAGTATAAATCTCTTTGGTTTCACACAACATATTGCAACTCCAAATAGGAGCCCTAAAAGTAACCAAGAATGAATTCTAGACTGGATCCTAGTCACAGATCCAAACAAATACTCCAACCCTGGTACTCTCCCAGAAACACTAAGTGACCACTTATCTGCGTATACATATAGGACAACTGATCATTCACCCAAAGGCCATAATTATAAAACCTCCCATAACCTAACTAACTTCAACAAACAACTCTTTATCAATATACTCAAATCATTAAACCAGTCGATACCGAAAATGCTACCTCTAGATGATGCAGGTAATTACTTTAACAAACTATTTCTAGACACCCTTAATAGCTCAGCACCACTCTGAACAAAAAGAACAAAAATCAGTCATGCCCCTTGGCTAACAAAGTCCACAAAAAAACTATTAGTAAACAGAGACTAAGTCTGGAAAGAATTGCAGAAGAACAGAAATGACCAAAATCTACAAAACTATAGATATCTACACAGTCAGTCAAAGAATCTTATAGCTACTGATAAGAAACAATACTTCACACAACAATTAACCGACCTTAAAAACAACATCAAACATTTCGCTCTACTATCTCACCACTTCTCACCCCAGGGTACAAACAAAACCCTTCCCCAGTTCACAGACAAATCTCTATATCACATTGCAAAATTATTTCATACTGACTTTACACAAAGTATAGCTAACTCGGTCAATGACCCCAGCAAGCTCCATACTCCAAACACTACAGACAATATTAATGTGCCTCTTTCTCAGACTTCATCCAGACATATCACAATCCCATCCCTCAGTACTGAAATCATTTCTGGCATGGTCTCTGAACTGCCAAGCCTCTCACTGCACCCTATATACACCAGTTGCATATATAACCAACTACATAAAAGCACTTATTATTTTTATTAAATTGGATATTGTCTTTGGATTGTCTGCTGTGTTGCTTCCAGTGTTTTTCTACTATTTGTTCTCCTTCTATTGCACTGGTCGCTTTATCATCTTGGGACTGTATTTTTTACTTACATAAAATAAAACCCTGCTCTCTTTCTGCTGATAATCTCACAGCTGAATACTTGAAAACTGCTGCTGATGCCATTGCCTACCCAGTTAGCATTCTCATCAATAGATCCATCATAGAATCCTACCTCCCTTGCCTTTGGAATAAATTGATTATAACCCCTTTACACAAAGGAGGTAAATCTACTGAATTGTCTAATTTCTACCCCATTGCCATCCTATCGCCTCTCTCCAAACTCCTAGAAAAATGTGGAAACAAGCAACTTTTTGATCACCTAATCCACAAAGAACTATTAACATCCACCCAGCAAGGCTTTTGACCTGCTCATAGTACAACAACGGCAATAATATTCTTCATGGTCACAATCAGCAGAAGAACAGACTCCAGCCAACTAACCTCAGCATTATTTCTTTATCTCTCAAAAACTTTCAATACTGTTTCACACCCCAAACTTGTACAGCAACTTTCTTCCCTAGGCCTTTCCAGTCCCTCTCTACAGTGCTTTTCTAGCTACCTGTCTGATAGACAACAATGTATAGAATGGGAAGGCTGTCTCTGTTAATATATAACCAATAAAATGGGTCTTCCACAAGGATCCATCCTTAGACCCCTGCTCTTCAACACCTTCATAAATAATCTCCATACTGCCTCTTGCCAAAGTTCCTCAATCCAATACACCAACAATTCAACTCTCATCTCCTCTTCCAACAACATAGTCCACCTAAGACAGATAACGCAAACTACCTTCTCCTCCATCAAGTCCTGGATTAACAATGCACAACTATTACTCAACCCTGACAAAACCAAATTCCTCCTTTTTACACCAAGGGTGACCTCAACTCACTTTAAAACATTTTCATTAAATAACACAGAAATCAAAGTAGCCCCATACACCAAATTACTATGAGTGACAATAGATAATAAACTTACCTTTCACCTTCATATACATAATGCTATCAAAAAACTCATCTCAAACTAGGGATGCTCCATTTGCACAAAAATTTCATGCATCCAGATAGCAAAACAACATTAGCCACAATCTACCTGCTACTCTCCTTACTCTATGGTGCCCTCATTTTAACCCATCTTCAGAATACACTAAAAACAGGCTTCAATCCTGCTATAACAAAATCACTAAATCTGCAATGGGCATATCATATTTTAAGCACCACTGTTTGGCTCTTATTCCCCTAAATTGGCTAGAATTCCCCCAACATATTAACTACACTCAACTAACAATTGCCCATAAAATCATCTGTAATTCTTAGGCCTGTCCTGCCTTAATATCAATACTGCAAATCTATATGCCTAACCAACCTCTCTGCTCTGAAGACAAACAGCTTCTAACTCTATATAAACAAAATAAAACTGCTGGATGGTGTCTATACTCCTACTCGGTGACCAAACTATGGAATGCACTACCGTTAGATATTAGGACTACCTTTAACCTCAAGAAATTCATTTTTAAACCAAAAGATTTCCTACTCAGGTCATGTATCTGCTCCTGTTCCAAAGCTAGCTGTCTCCCACCTCCTTTACTTTACCCAAATTCAGTTTCTCCACTTCTACTTCCCCCTCATTTGCCTTCTCTCTTTTTCCTCTACCTGTATTGCTACTATCTCCTCTACTAATTTTTTTCTTCTTTTCCTCCATCATATATCCCTCTACTCCACTCAACCTTTTCACCAACTCCCTTGCTGACAAATCAGCCTACAATCTACATATCTAAACTCTTTTGTAACTCTTCCACTCCTTCCCACACTGTCACTCTTCACCTTCCCTTTCCTCCAGTTCTAATAATCACTCTCTGCTACTTCTAATATCAAAATAATATCTCTATATCTACTCAAATAGCTTGACCTATTATACCAATCTTTTCTTATCCAGTCAGACTTTTCTGGTAACCAAATGCCAAATGTCAAATATATATATATATATATATATATATATATATATATATATATATATATATATATACATAGAGATAGATATACACACGCATGCGCGCGCGTGCACACACACACGCACACACACACAAACACTCACACACACACACACACACACACACACACACACACACACACACACACACAAACACACACATATTTATATATCTACACCCACACCGACATATATCTGTTCATGAGTGCACGTGTGTGAGCGTATGTCTGTATATGGCATATGGTATGGATGGCACTGACTGAATGTATAATTCATTGACTCCTGTAAGAGCAGTGATGTTTCACTGAATCTGCATTTCATTAAATGTGGAATTGATTGACTTGAATTTCTTTGAATGCAGAAATGGAGTTTGTGACTAGTATATAGTTAGTGTGTGAGGAGTATTGGTGGATTTTAATACTGAAATCGTGATTCAGACCATGACATATTTTTCTGTTTCAGATGATGACAATGTTGGTAATACTTATTCTTTACTGAACACTGCTTGTGGACAGATACCTAGTAATTACATGTCTCCATTTAAGAATAAAAAACATCATATGCTTTTCTAAATTATAAGAACAAAATGAATATTGAATTTAATCAAGATTGAATGGCAGGCATTTTAGTCTTTAAAAAATAACTATCAACCTATAAAGCAAGCTGACAATGGAAAAAAGTAGCCATGATAAATATTTATCAGTATTTGCATATTTGCTATCATCACCTAAATGGTGAGACCACTTATATGCAAATATATTTATAATTTGAGCTAAAATTAATTTTATTCTTTACCAATAATATGTATGGGATTTGGTTATCTATGGGATAAGGATGTTGCTCAAAAGTGTATTTGTCTGATTCTAAGATAGCTGGCTTCCATTTTCTTCCTGAATTGCACACTGCTTAAGTGACCTCCAGGGAGACCGATTGTCACTAAATGTTTTATTTTAGAACATTGTGATGGGTTTATTAAATCTTGCCTAATAAAGCCTGTTCTAAAGACAAGATTTTATGCCTGTGATTACTCCTATTTTGTGTTTATAACATATTCAATTCTTTGGAGAGATTATATGCTTTGGCTTGTTATGGATATAAATAGTTTGCACAAGAACATTTAACTCCAACGTTGTATTGAAGTACTTTTTGCACAACTCACCACCATCATATAATTTTCTTGTGAAACTTGTCTGTTTTATTTACCGCACATCTTCTTTTACATTTGATGAAAATATTTGTCATCACTTAAATGCGAATGCCATGGGTGAACATTCTACCCCTGCTTATTCCAGACTAGTCACTGGATGTTGACATTATTTACAACCATCCTTCCTTAAAACAGCAGGATCACTACTTTTACCACTGTATACAGAATTTAGTTTTTGTTTGCAAAAGGGGGACTCATGCTATAACTAGATTCCTCTCTCATCTTTATGATAATATATTTGGCTTTAGTTTTATTTCCTTTTGGCATTCCTCGCCTGTTAATGGGTTTGAAGTTACACTCACTGGTATTATAGATGGACATTTAAGTACCACATTACTTTATAATCCTACTTCCAGTCTTAACTATCTCTATGTTACTAGCTTTCATCTTGAACATTTTAGCAGAACATCTGACGACCAAATATATGAATACAAACAGAATTAAATGTTTAACTCAGTCATCTCAAATTATTATTATTTTTTGTTAATTCTGACTGTGATCTGGAATGTGTCATGTTTATCACACACTGCTAATACAACTAAATGAGGAATTGCTAAAGTTTTAGATATATAAAATATTGTAATAGTTTTAAGACAATGATAACTCTGTGAGTTTTTGAGAAAACAACTACTTGTTACATGATATAATCAACTGGCTGAATAAATTGTTGCTGTAGTAAAAAGAAATTGAAAATTACTACTGACAGATCCCTTTATTCCTTATAAACTGCAAAATGTTCCCCTTCAGTTCTTTTTTTACAGATTTAGAAATTTTGCAGAAAATTTTGACTCAATTATTTTAGACAACCTAAGATTTCACTGGTATGCCATTCAATGTGCCTCCCCATAGGAAGTTAGCCTAAGATTTCACTGGAATAGCATTCAATATGCGTTTCCACAGGAGTACTTAGGTTCATAGGTTCATACTAGGCTATCTGCCCTGGGGCAATTATAAGCCTAGCCCGATTCTGTATGGCTTATGCCACCCCTTGATTTGAGTATACTGTGCCCTTTTTAAGGTTTAGTTTACTGTGCCTCTGTCTAATAGTGACACGGGAGTAATCCCTGGGACAAACCTACGATCCCCCATCCACTTTTCGAGATTTTTCTTGAAGAGATTCAGTGAGGTGCTCTGCCTCACATGAACTGGAATTCTATTCCAGAGTGAAGGGAGCCTCTGGGTTATGAACCTGTCCCTCCAGCAAGTTCTATTTATTTCTGTGCTGAGGTTCAAGTCCCTCGAGCGTGTGGCTCTAAGGGATTTAGATTTACTGAGGTGGAGCATGTCCATTAATTCTGGACTTGACATAGCTTTGTATGTCAGGCATAGATCGCCTCGAAGTAGGCGGTATGCAACTGAGTAGAGCTGGAGTTTTTTTAACCGAGCAGCATATGGCATCTGTTTGAGACCCTTGATCCTCTTGGTGAGATACTTTTGGGGTCTTTCTAATTGCTGCAGGTGTCAGGTAAGGTACATCCCAAAAGGGGCATTGTATTCTATGATGGGCCTGATGAGGGATGAATAAAGGGGCACGATTACCTCTCTTGATCTATATGTGAAACCCTTCGTGATGAGGTGGGCTATGTAGAAGGTGTTTTTAACCACTTTGGCAATGTGGTTTTCAAAGGAGAGATTGCTATCAACTTGGGTCCCCAGGTCCCTAATAACTTTCTCTGTACTTAATGGGTTTCCGCCTATGTAGTAATTTATGGGCACATTGTTTTTGCCAAAGGGTATGACTATACATTTTTTGGCATTTAGCTTTAAACCATGGCGCTGGCACCAGTTATCTGTCTCTGTGAGACCTTTTTGAAGGATGTTTGTGTCAGCTGTAGAGTTGATTATGGCGCCCAGTTTGCAGTCGTCTGCGAACTTGGTGAGCCATAGTCCTCCCACGTTTGCCTGTACCTCGGAAAAGTATATACCGAACAAGAGTGGTCCCAGGATAGAACCCTGTGGGACGCCACTTGTGACCGGTTTCGAGTCTGACATGGCTCCAGCAACTCTCACTCTGTGGGTTCTGTCTTTGAGCCAGTTTGCGACCCATCTTGTGACATAGGGGTTTATATTTAAGCTGGATAGCTTATCTATGATGCCCGAGTGGGGTATTGTGTCAAATGCCTTTGCAAGGTCCAGATAGGCTGTGTGGACTACCTTCCCTTCATCTATGGCTTTGGTGACTGTTTCAAAGAAGTCAACCAAGTTCAAAAGGCAGGATCTGCCCTTGACAAAGCCGAACTGGGTAGGATCTAGTGTCTGTAGGTCCCCAATGTCTTTGTTTATGAGCTCCATGATGATCCTCTCCATAGCCTTGCAGACTAAGCTAGTCAAGCTTATGGGGTGATAGTTTCCAGGGTCCGTAGAGGCTCCACCTTTGTGGAGTGGGACCACTGTTGCTGTACGCCATTCTGTGGGCACATATCCTGTAGTGAGGCTGAGATTGTATAGCTGTTTTATTTGAGGGATTAGTTCCTCTTGTAGTTCAGGTAGGACGCAACCTGGGATGCCATCTGGTCCCATGGAAGCAGTGTTTTTGCTTTGGAGAGGGCAGCCTTCACCTGAGCATCTGAGATGTTTGGGAGGCAGCCCTCTGCCGGGATAGATACTTGCTCTTTTGGGGGGGGAGAAGTTTGCACTGAACCTGTCTGCCAGGATATTGGCGATGTCTGTGGGTTCAGTGTATTTTTTGTCATTTAGAATCAACTCAGAACAAGTCTGGGAGTTGCATCCCAGGTTTCTAACATAACTGAAAAAAGCCTTATGATTGTCTTTGGTGTCCTGTGCAATTTTTCTCTCGAAGCTGGCCTTGGAGGATTTTATGAAGGATTGTAATTTTTTACTAGTACTGATCAGAGATGACTTCCCTATTAGGGATTTTGCTCTATCATGTATTAGCTTCCTGCTTCTGTTGTACAGTTTATTTATGGCAGGGGTCCACCAGACTGGACGCCTGCCTTTGAATGATTGGGTCTTGGTTTTGTTTGGGATAGCATGATCCATGCATTCCTGGAGATGTCCGTAGAATGCATTTATATAGGATTCTGCAGTTTGGGCTGTAGTTTCCACTGGCCCTGGGGCCTTGAAGGATTCCACTTTGGTTTTGAGAAGTGAGAAGTTCGCTTTTGAGAAGTTTTTCACTGTGGTTTTCTGGACTGGGGGTGGGGTCGGGATGTGGACATCCAGTGAAATTAATTTATGGTCTGATCTTACCAATGAGGGATATACTTCTGGTGTGGAGCATAGAGTCCCCATGTTGGTAATGATCAGGTCTAGCATGTTGTCCCCTCTTGTGGGAGTGGTGACTAGTTGTTCCATAGCATTTGAGTTTATAATTTCCAGGAATCTTTGGGCTAAGGTGCTGGGGCTTGAGTAGTGCTTCCAGTCAATGTTTGGGTAGTTGAAGTCACCCAATATAACGGTGTTCGGAGAGATCTTCATGTTCTCCATTGTTTTCAGGAAAGCCGAATGGGATTCCTGACTTTGAGAGGGTGGTCTGTAGGATGCTATAAACTGAAAAGCAGTCTTGCCCACTGTTAGTTGCACATGGATGGTCTCTGATACTTGGTGCAATGCCACTAACCTGGAGGTGTGGATATCCTTGATAAATATGGAAACTCCCCCTCCTTTTGTGGTTTGGTCCAGGTTTTGGGGCCGAAAAGCATGATATGAGGTATAGCCTGGTAGTGCTGGGGTGCTCTCTGGAGCCTTGAAGCAGGTTTCTGTCACTGCACAGATATCGATGTTCTCCATACTGAGGAGAGCTTCGAGTGCGTGCATCTTGAGGTTAAGACTTCTGGCATTTAGCAGCATTACCCTTAGTTTCTTGTTCCTTGTGCTGTCTATGGGGATGGGTTTGACTTTTGAGCCTTGCCTAAAAAAGGCACTATGGGGGTGGCAAGAGCCTTTGCCAATATCCGAAAGCCCAGTGGTGACAGGTGCAAGCTGTCCCTAGTGAAGCAACGTGGCTTGTCGAGCATGTCATCCCAGCTGACAGACACTGGATCCCCTTTGAATGACACCAAAATTTTAGCCAATTGTTAAAATCAATCATTTTGTCTTTGTACTGTGGCATCATTCTAGGTGAGGGTAAGATGCTGCTCAAGGTCAGGGTCATACCAGCCTGGGCTACGTGATCAGAGAGCTCCTCTATGTCTCTTTTCATGTAGTCCAGGGAGGTACGTCTCAGGTCACTCACACCAGCATGTACAATGACTGAGTCATATTTGTATTTGCTTTGGAGTGACCTGAGTGCTTGCGTTATGTGTCGGATCCTAGCACCCGACAGGCAGCTCACTGTGACCTTCTCTTTATTCAGCCTGGTGAGCGGGACATCAGTGTGTCTGACAATAGAGTCACCTATAACAAGAGTATCAGGTGTGTTATTCAGCCTTAAGGGCTGTGGCTGCTTGGCACACTGACTTTGTGGGTTATGTGTTGTGTGTGTTTTGTTTTGAGGTAGCGTTTGCTTGGATATCTGCTTTGGAGGTCTCTGTTGCTTAGGTAAATTTTTATTTAGAGCCTCTGAGTATGTTTTTGTGTATTTATGTGTTTGGTTTGCTGATGTGGTGGGACTATGTGATACTGGAATTGTGTTGTGTGAGGTTACCTTCTCCTCCTGACTGGTTACACCAGTTTTGAGATGAGAGAGCTCAGCCTCCAGTTTGGCTAAATAGTTGCATCTCTCACATATATTTGAACCTGTTTGGAGGAGGAGAGGGTTGTCTGTGTACATGAGACACTTGTAACATTGCCTCAAAATTCCCTGATTCACCAGCTGGACTGGAGAGGAAACCATTGACTGACTTCTCACTTTGGAGGCTATTCAGTTTGTTCATTGGTTGTGAAAACCTTTAGTAAAAATAAATATTTTTTTCTTTCATTTGTACTCATACTTCTGCGTGTCAGTCTGAAGAAATTGTTTATGCTCTTCCATTTTTCTGCAGCCTACTTTACAACTAAGAGACAAAAAAGAAATGTAATAGGCTGCAGAAATATATATGATTTCTTCTTCTTCTTTCAGCTTTTCCCGGTTAGGGATCACAACAGCGGTTCATGTGTCTGCTTATGATTGGCAGTGGAGTTTTACAATCTCGAGTTGCTAGCCCAGTGCCCAACCTTCCACAGAAGGCACACACATGCATTCACTCATGCCTATACCAATTTAGAGTATCCAGTCCATCTACAGCATGTCTTTGGGAGGAAACCCACGCAACCACAGGGAGGACATACAGACTCTGCACAGAAGGTAACCCAGCCGAAGATCGAACCGGAGAACTTCTTGCTGTGAGGCAGCAACGCTAACCACTTTACCACCACAGCTGCCCAGAAATATATATGATTTATAAAACATAGATTTTGGAATGTCCTAGAGACTGTCCTTTTGCTATTAAGCATACAAATCAGGCTGTTAACTTATGTGCTACTGCTTTATACAGGCTGATTAGAATATGAGGTTATAAACCGTTAAAACAGCATCTATGTTTTAAAAGAGATCAAAGATTGCTTGTTTTAACCTTTTAAATAATTTGCATTAGTTAAATGTTTTACCCTCCCTGAAAGGCTCTGTACAGAAACACCAAAGAATATGTGTTTAATTATTTTTCTTCCTTTTGTCTTGTCTATTTGTTTTAATAGTTCATTAATTTGTAGGATCACTAATTAATCTTTGAGATGTAGGAAGAACAACTGCTCAACAAAAACCCTTATGAACCCTGAGAGAATATTCAGACTCTGCCCAGAAGGCATTCTGTTGAGAAACCATCTAGAAATGGAAGTATTGTGAGGTAGCAATGCTAATTGCTGTGCCACTGTGCTCCCGGTGGTATAATCAGGATGCATCAGTGTTCATTATGGTAAAAAAGATGGGCTGTGGTGCATTTATTTAAGTCTATCAAGAAGTGTGAGCATCTTGTATTACTTGTGGTGCAGTCAGCTGCAATGGTTCCTTTAAGTTCTGATTCCTCAGATTGTCCCTGCTTGTTTTGAGCTCTATCATGGAGATGGCATATTTACTTGGGTCATCAGCCAGGAGGCTTATTTCTATCCCAAGATCCAAAAACAAATGTGGTAATGCCAAGTGCATTGCCACTTTAAGTAAGTTGCGTAATAAACTCATCCCCCCATAAATTCTGATGTATAATTAAGAATAATTGGCTAAAGCCATTGCTAAACAAATGTTATGACCGGACTTGTGGCTATGGCATCACCTAAAGTAATGTTCCATTTATTGTGACCAGTCTTAGATGACCTCCAATTCGTGATGTGTCCACTTCTTTAATATCCAGACTTTAAAACTGATACTGGACATTTCCTCTGCCAAAGATATAGTTCTAGTTGTCAATATTTTATTACGTTGATCACCTTATTCTGACTTATTTTACTATTTGCATTTACAACTCAGATATTTCATTTGATATCTGTCACGCAGCAACAACAACGCCAAGATTTTGTTTGATGTATGTTAATCTATTTTTGCTTTCATTATTAGAATTTATTATTATTTATCACCAAATGTTCTTTGTGATTTTATACATATTTTTTCTATTCTTGTATTGTATCACTGTTATTCTGTATTTGATCACTTATGTAATTAACTGTAATTCTCTTCTAGGGGCTGAGCCTTTATCTGCAGGACTCAACTGAAAATGGGAATTCCCACATGGATTTACTAGACGACCATTCTCAGTCACTAAATTAAATCAAATAAATTAAAAAGATTAAAGTAAAGCTTAGAATAGGCCAGGAGAGACAGTTATGGGGATAACTGTGTTTTGGTACGTTTGGTAGTACACAATCAGCATTAGCAGTATCTTAAAGAAAACACCTCACCAACTACAACTGCAAAATGTAAGATAGTGGAGATAGCATGTGTAGTAGTATATTCAAAACTAAATATATACAGCTGTGGATGCACACGTTGCTGGCATGCCTTCTATAGCGTTCAAACAGCAAGTAATTTGAAGTAATAATGTATTTCTCTTTGTCTTTCACTGTGTAGCTTTTTATTTTACTTTATTATACTGGAAAGAAAGTTAGTTCGGCTGTAAAAAAAATGCTACTGAGTCCTTCTTCATGTGCAGACAAATGTTCAAGACTACAGGTTGCAATAGCTCTAGATGATGAATTGAATAAAGTAAAAATTGCAAAGTAGGTGAGATAAAAACATTATCCTAATGTCCATGTAAAAGGTGGTTGCATGATTACTCTATGAACAGTGAACTAAATCCATTAAAAAGTACATTTAACAAAACATCTAATTGGTCAGCTACATGGATTGAATTTATTTCACAATCTATTTTAAATCAGTACACGTATTTTAGGAAGCAACTACTGAAAATAATGTATGCAAGGTGAGTTGTGTGGTTATGATTTATACATGTGAATGATTATATAAGGTAATATAAGATCATCAGTTATTTATGCGTGTTGGGCGGCCACGGTGGTGCAGTGGTTAGCATTGCCGCCTCACAGCAAGAGGTTCTCCGGTTCGATCCTCGGCTGGGGTGCCTTCTGTGCGGAGTCTGCATGTCCTCCCTGTGGTCGCGTGGGTTTCCTCCGGGTGCTCCGGTTTCCTCCCACATCCCAAAGACATGCTGCAGGTGGATTGGACACTCTAAATTGGCCCTAGGTGTGCATGTGTGTGTGCCTTCCGTGGAAGGTTGGGCGCTGGGCTGGCAACTCGACACTGTAAAAACTTCACTGCCAATTAATGTGCGGACATGGTGATCCGCTGTGGCAACCCCTAACTGGGAAAAGCCGGAAGAAGAAGTTATTTATGTGTGTTAATGATTTACAAAATAACACAAGGTGATGTTTCTTATATCTTGTTTTCTGACACCTGATACTGTTGAGAAATGTAAATAAAATAATTTGTATAAAGCCATAAATGACTGTAAATCAAGAGACAATTTACTGATTATACCACATTGAGTTTACCTACAAATATGTTCTCAAGCAGCTGTAACCTTCCCGCAGGATCTCTAGTCTCCTTCCATATAATTACAAACTTGCCTAATAAATGGGGCCTTCCTGCCCAAATGTGAGTATACCTGCCTGTTACAGCATTAGATTATGTCTCCATTACTGCTGCTTTACAGGCAACTGTAAATACAATGTTTAGAATCATCTCCTTATTCACACCCTTTCACTAAAGAAAGCCAGCTTGATGACACCTGTTGCCTATGCAATGCAACATTTATTCTGGCTAGCATTTGACATCCTGCACTGAGTCTAATGGCTCCAACTTGACAAGCACTTAAACAGAAACAACAGTAATACTAGTTATTCCTTAAGGTCTAGTGACAATGACCCACTAAGTTTGGAAAGATCATAGTCTGGACTAGTAGTTATGGAAAAAAAAGTCTCTAAAACTTCATCAGCAAATTGAATTCTGTTCACATTTTAATTCAGAAATTAATTCAACTATCCATTTGTTCTAGATACACTTTTTTGTCTTGTCACCTAACCTCTGCCTTTCTCTGCAAGTACTCCAGAAATGCAGGTTAGACAATATCGCATTTGCAGGCGTTGCAATCATTCTTCTTACTGAAAGTATATTTGATGTTCAGTATTGCTTCTGAGATGTTTCCCTGAAATTGTTTGCCTGTAAAATATTTATACTTCAGTTATATGCATCTACTATGTGCTTAGCCTAGTGTATATCCATGCATAATATTACAATACTTCTCCACTTCTGTTATTTATATGCATTTCTCAGTGTTACTCTCACACCCAGCCACTGGGGATGCACAAGCCAGTGCATTTCTTTGTGCCGGTCCCAAGCCTGGATAAATGGGGAGGATTGCATCAGGAAGGGCATCCGGCATAAAATTTTGCCAAATCATACATGCAGACAACAGTACAGAAATACATACCGGATCAGTTGAGGCCCGGGTTAACAATGACCGCCACCAGTACTGCTGGCCAACAGGGTGCTGGCGAAAATTGGGCTACTGTTGGCCGAAGGAGGAGAAGAAGGGGAAGGCATGCCCGAAGGCTGGTAAAGGCTAGGACTGTGATAGCGAGGGTCAGAACTTTGAATGTTGGCAGTATGACTGGTATAGGGAGAGAGCTAGCTGATATGATGGACTGAAGGAAGGTTGGTATATTGTGTGTGCAAGAGACCAGATGGAAGGGGAGCAAGGCTAGGTGTACCGGAGGTGGTTTCAAATTGTTTTATCATGGTGTGGATGGGAGGAGAAATGGCGTAGGCATTATTCTGAAGGAACAGTATGCTAAGAGTGTTTTGCAGGTGAAAAGAGTGTCGGCTAGAGTGATGTTTATGAAGCTGGAAATTGATGGTGTAATGATGAATGTTGTTAGTGCATATGCTCCACAAGTTGGGTGTGCAATGGATGAGAAAGAAAAATTTTGGAGTGAGTTGGATGAAGTGGTGATGACTGTACCCAAGGGTAAGAGACTGGTGATTGGATCAGATTTCAATGGGCATGTTGGTGAAGGGAACAGAGGGGATGAGGAAGTGATGGGTGGGTATGGTGTTAAGCAAAGGAATGCAGAAGGTCAGATGGTAGTGGATTTTGCAAAAAGGATGGACATGGCTGTGATGAATACGTATGTTAACAAGAGGGAGGAGCATAGGGTGACATACAAGAGTGGAGGAAGATGCACACAGGTGGATTATATCTTATGTAGAATGGCCAGTCTGAAGGAGATTGGAGACTGTAAAGTGGTGGTAGGGGAAAGTGTAATTAGGCAGCATAGGATGGTGGTTTGTAGAATGACACTGGTGATCAAGAAGAGGAGGATGAGTGTGAGGGCAGCACCAAGGATCAAATGGTGGGAATTGAAAAAGGGTAATTGTGAGGTGATGTTCAGGAAGAGTTAAGACAGGCACTGGGTGGCAGTGAAGAGTTACCGAATAGCTGGGTAACTACAGCACAGCTAGTAAGAGAGATGGCTAGAAAGGTGCCTGGTGTGACATCTGGAAAGAGAAAGGAGGACAAGGAGACCTGGTGGTGGAATGAAGAAGTGCAGGAGAGTATACAGAGAAAGAGGTTGGTGAAGAAGAAGTGGGATTGTCAAAGAGATAAAGAAAGTAGACAAGAGTATAAGGAGATGAGGTGCATGACAAAGAGAGAGGTGGCGAAGGCTAAGGATAAGGCATATGAAGAGTTGTATAAAAGGTTGGACACTAAGGAGGGAGAAAAGGACCTGTACCAATTAGCTAGACAGAGGGACCGAGCTAGTAAAGATGTGCAGCAGGTAAGGGTGATAAAGGATAATGAGGGAAACGTACTCACAAGCGAGGAGAGTGTGTTGAGCAGATGGAAAGAGTACTTTGAGGAGTTGATGAATGAAGAGAATGAGAGGGAGAGAAGGTTGGATGATGTGCAGATAGTGAATCATGAAGTGCAGTGGATTAGCAAGGAGGAAGTAAGGATAGCTATGAAGAGGATGAAGAACGGAAAGTCTGTTGGTCCAGATGACATAACTTTGGAAGCATGGAGGTGTTTAGGTGAAATGGCAGTGGAGTTTTTAACTAGATTGTTTAATGAATTCTTGGAAAATGAGAGGATGCCTGAGGAATGGATAAAAAGTGTTTTGTTACCGATTTTTAAGAATAAGGGTGATGTGCAGAGCTGTAGTAACTACAGAGGGATTAAACTGATCAGTCACAGCATGAAGTTATGGGAAAGAGTAATGGAAGCTAGGTTAAGAAGGGAGGTGATGATTAGTGATCAGCAGTATGGTTTCATGTCAGGAAAGAGCACTACAGATGCAATGTTTGCTCTGAGAGTGTTGATGGAGAAGTACAGAGAAGGTCAGAAGGAGTTGCATTGTGTCTTTGTGGATTTAGAGAAAGCATATGACAGGGTGCCTAGCGAGGAGTTGTGGTATTGTATGAGGAAGTCGGGAGTGTCAGAGAAGTATGTAAGAGTGGTACAGGATATGTACGAGGGTAGTGTGACAGTGGTGAGGTCTGCAGTGGGAGTGACGGATGCATTTAAGGTGGAGGTGTGATTACATCAAGGATCAGCTCTGAGCCCTTTCTTATTTGCAATGGTGGCGGACAGGTTGACAGACTAGATCAGACAGGAGTCCCCATGGACTATGATGTTTGCAGATGACATTGTGATCTGTAGTGAGAGTAGGGAACAGGTGGAGGAGACCCTGGAGAGGTGGAGATATGATCTAGAGAGAAGAGGAATGAAGGTCAGCAGAACTAAGACAAAATATATGTGTGTGAATGAGAGGGAGGATAGAGGAATGGTGAGGATGCAGGGAGTAGAGGTGGCGAAGGTGGATGAGTTTAAGTACTTGGGATCAACAGTTCAGAGTAATGGTGAGTGTGGAAGAGAGGTAAAGAAGAGAGCACAGGCAGGATGGAGTGGGTGGAAAAGGGTGTCAGGAGTGATTTGTGACAGACAAGTACCAGTAAGAGTGAAAGGGAAAGTCTACAAGAGGGTAGTGAAACCAGCTATGTTATATGGGTTGGAGATAGTGGCATTGACAAAAAGGCAGGAGTCAGAGCTTGATGTGGCAGAGTTGAAGATGTTAAGATTTGCACTGGGTGTGACAAGGATGGACAGGATTAGGAATAAGTATATTAGAGGGTCAGCCCAGGTTGAAAGGTTTGGAGACAAAGCCAGAGAGGCAAGATTACGTTGGTTTGGACATGTGCTGAGGAAGGATGCAGAGTATATTGGGGAAAAGGTGCTAAGGATGAAGCTGCTAGGTAGCAGGAAAAGAGGAAGGCCTAAGATAAGGTTTATGGATGTGGTGAGAGAGGACATGCAGGTGCTTGGTGTGACAGAGCAAGATGCAGAGGACAGGAAGAAATGGAAACAGTTGATCTGCTGTGGCGACCCCTGACGGGAGCAGCTGAAAGAAGAAGAAGCAGAAGACTCTCACATCTTGCTTCATGTTTCACGTTATAATACCGTACATCTTTTTCATTTTCTGTGGTAGTATATGCAGTGTCTTACTGCCACATCTTGCATTTTTGTACTGTAATTAATAAAGTATACATGGCTATTTATTTCTGTATTCATTCACTCACTCATTCATTCAGTCAGTGTCACTCATTCCTAAGGTTCTGTTTGGGGTTGAAACTGGTTTTAGGACAAGCCCACCTACATAATTAAGAAAGAATAAACTAAACTAAATAAAATAGAACATTTTACACATAATTACTTTCATATATAAGCAATTTATCTACAGGAAACAACATTTTTTTTGTTTGCTTTGTTTTGTTTTTAGTAACAGAAAAAAACAGTTGTAGTCATGCACAGAATTTACATACAAGTAAAGGTTTAAATGAAATGTCAGCAGTCCAATAACAGAAAAAAAATCTAACTACTGACGAGGTATAGAAACATTTAATATAGAGTAAATGTTGGCAGTTTATCCAAAGTCATTAATAACCCTTTTGTTAGTTACAGATTTCACAAGTAAACAATTCCTCTAGTGTGATTATGAGAAGAAAATGATTTTTATGCCACGACTGCTGAGTAAAAATAATAACACAAGTGTGTACAGTGGTATAAAGAGGCTAAATAGAGTAACACTGAAAAAATAAACATAAAACTATTGATTTAACAACAGTTACATAGATACATCTTGGCTCAATGACACAAATCTAACTCTCTGTGGTCAACACTGACACAAGTGCAACTCTCCGTGGTCCACACTCATAACTAAGTACAAAAGCTTACATTTCCTTTCAAAACTGATACATAAAAAATAGGGAAAAAAATCACTGAAAAAGCATTTTAGCATTTTAGGCAGCAAAGCCGCCTTCACCCTTGGTGTGAGGGGCGGTGCCCCCCCCCACCCACCCACATGCCTGCTACCTAAGTATTTGGACTTTAATATTGCAGTATCTTGAAGAAAGGAGAGCTCCCCAAGATACTGCATTCTCAGTCCTCAAGTGCAAAACAGAACAATACAGGCAAACAGGAGCCTCCACTATAGAAAGCCTTGAACCCTATTTGAAGGAGGTCAGTGGGATATAGGAAATAACCCCTTAAGGATATACAAATGTTCCAAATCCATTGTTTCTGAATGTCCAATGACTTTTTCCATTTCCATGCTTTCTGAATGTCCATAAGATTATGGTAACTGCATAATATTCCAACTAAGAACCAAAACAACAAATGAAAAGGTCACACAGAAATGCCACATAGTCAAAAAGATAATAAAAAGACCCAGATAAACCAGAATCTCCTGATAGAAAATCCACATAGGCAGAAAAAAAAAACAGCACGCCAAAGTCTCCACACAGAAAAGCCACATAGGCAAAAAAAAAAAACAATAAAAAGACCAATCAGCCACTGTAATGTTATGTATATCAGGCCTTTTTTGCAATCGGAGTGTTTTCAGAGGATGGCCATGTGCTATTCACATATTTTGGACTGACAAGTCCATAAAAAGGGCTAAACGTATTATGTATAATGAGATTTGGTTTTATTGGCCAGAAAGCATCAATAAAGTTTTATAAAAAGTGAAAGAAAATCAAGCTTTGATTTTAAATCTAAAACTTGGGAAGAGGGAGGAGTTGTGTCACTGGCCATTTAACAACTTCTGTACCAATAAATATTTTAAGGAGTTGTTTGCTGAACAAGTAAAGGACTGGATTTTGGTGGCCCCTTGTTCCGTGGGTGAGGTTCATAGTTTCATAGGTGTGTACTAGGCCAACAGCCCTGGAGCCTTTACAAGCCTAGCCCATAGAAGTGCCCTGCCATCATGCCACCATTAGTTCCCAGTACCGCTATTGAGTAGAGCCACTGGAGTGATCCCCAGGATGAACTTTCTATTTCCCATCCACTCATCAAGGTAATTCAGTGAAGGTACATGTCTAAGGGATCTTTAAATCAGAGTTTTTAACAATACACAAGAGTAATTACAGAAACAAGTGCATTGCATGGGAGCATTGGCAGAAGTGATTAAGTGAGATACAAGTGCTGCAAATGCAAGGAGATGAGTTAACCTTAAAGAGACTGAGCAGGGAAACAGGACATGAACAATAGATGCTGAACAAGCTTTCAAATCCAGGTCACTTAAGTACTGCAATTTCGGTATCTCCATGAAGGCTCTGAAATACCTAGCACATCATCTTAGGTACAATAAGATGAATTATTTAACAACTAGTATTAAGGATTTAAGTTAGAGTAAAACTTGTGAATTGTTTGAAGATGATTTAAAGACTTCAAAGGTTTTACCAACTGTAATTTCTTGAGGAAACAAGTACCCTTCTGAGGAAGAAGAAATGAGGCTTAGAGTTTGCTGTCTCTGTAGTAGATGGAGAAGCTGAAAATGATTCAGGGGCTTTGGGTGCTGACTTATCTAAACATTGGCTAAACTCTTGGCTACGCTTGTAAGGGCCTCAGGGCCAATAACCTAGTAACCTCTTATGATCCTATCATCCTATGATGGTAGATGGGCTGTCCGATGGTAAAGTATCAAGGCTACAGGAGATCCTTCTTCAGTTATGTCAGTTGGAGAGACTGCATATGTTGAAAGGCTTAAGAAGCTTGATTAATTTTGTAATGGCAACAGGGAGGTCTCTGCTTCTTGGCATGAAGCAGTGGCATCAGTGATTCATAAAGAGGGAAGATATTTATCACATCCTGGGTCATGCAGACCAATATCTGTTTTAAACAATGATTACAAAGTGTTTATGGCAATGCTAGCTAGAAGAATGTGATACAGTAGAGGTTCCCTTACATATCCTGATTGAAGTGGGTTTATTCAGGGCCAACAAACTTTTGAAAGTATGATAAAGATTCCCCTTCTATTACAGGAGACTGAATGAACGAATCATCAGGTCATCATGGTCAGTTTAGATGTAGAGAAAGTTTTCAATAGGATGGACTAGTGCTAGTCATATCAGATGTCAGTGTGTAGCTTCCCAGTGGAATTTCTGCAACTCCTGAAGTACATGTTTGATGGATCTAAGGCAAGGATTAAGATAAATGCTGAGATATCAAAATAGTATGGTTCTAGAAAAGTGAAGTCTACTGTCTCCCTTTTGTTTAGGTTGTGTCTTGAACTGTTTGCATTGGCCCTATGAACTTCATCCCTGTTTGTGATTAATGACAATGAGGTGAATATTTTTGTCTTTGTATTTGATTTGTTAGTTTATCTAAGAACCCTGGCAGAAGATTTGGTGGAGCTATTTAAATTGTTAGAAACATTTGAAAAAGTCTCAGGGTATAAGGTATATGTGACTGAAACCAGGACTCTGGCTAGTAACTGTCATTTATTTTGTGCTCAAAATAAGTATCCATTTTGGGGGGCACAGGGTGTCTTTTACATACTTAGGAATACAGTTAACAAGCATGATCCAACAAACAGTTGAGATTTCCTGTGAAATTTTCTAGAATAAGTGTAAAATTCTGCTACAAAATGGAGCACGTTGCATCAATTTATTTCAGGGGGTAGATGCCATGCAAATGAACTTGCATATTGTTTCCTTGTGTGAAGCTCTTCTAATTTGGCCTCCATTGAAAAGGGGTTCTTGTCCAGTAAGACTTTCATGGTCAATAAATGCAAAAAAATGATGATACACCTGTGGACCCTATCTGTTTTCAGGGTTTACCATTATTTCTGGGACATGACGTTTTATGAAATTCCAAAGTCCAGTAGCTTGATTTATATAAAAATATTCATGAGCCAGGATGACATATGCTACATTGATGCTACTAGGGGATAAAAGAGTGTTAGGAGGTCCACAGTTTGAGGTCTATTGCAGAACAGCACAGTCAAGAACATTTTGTCTATGGGATGTAGAAAATGCTAGACCTCATAGGATGCAAATGATAAATATAATTGTGCTGAGGAGGGTAGGATTGTAGGCATGGCCTGGAAGAATATAATCACAAGCCTATTTTGGGAGAAGAAAGACTTTCATTGCTAGACAGACTTCTGCAGGAAATCAGCATGGTGGGCATTATTCATAAGGTACAACAAGTTGAAAACTGTGGTACATTAACTCTTGTAGAGCTGAGCCTAAAATAGTTGCCAAAGTTTAAATTAGCCTTGAAAAAAATATCTTTACACAAACTTAACATATATGGAGCATTAGCTAGCGGGTTTGGACTAAAGAGCTGGGAGCAATCGAGACATAAGTTTGGCTTTCAGCAGGATGACGATTTGGTCTGCAGACGTTTAATTCAGGTTTTTTTTTTTTTAATTTATTTATGGTTGTTTACCAAGGCAGTGCAGTGATCTCACTGGACCAATTGCAAGCAGGGCCTGGGAGAACACAATCACAACAGGTCAGGGCAATACATTGTAGACAACAGCATGGAGTAACATGCAGAGTGCAAAGACACAAAAGTACAAATATTATGATACAAAAAAATACAAATATTACAATAAACATTTTGAAAAACAGGCCTTCAGGAAATGTAAGTAAGAACATGCAGTCTTGAAAACAACAATCTAGATACACTACAGAAAGAGAGAAAGGAAACCCACAAAAAAGGGGCTATGGTGGATATTGAAATTAAAAATGGAATTGTTAATTACTGCAACAGGTTTTATTTTTTTTTCTTGTTTTTTTCCCCAGTCTGTAGATGTATGGATATTTTATTATCTAGTGTACATTTCCCACTTTTGCGTCAGATGAAGATTCCCACCAGAACTGACCTCAACACAAAGTCCTGTGGGAAATCACTGGTATCCCATGGCTGGATAAACCAGTATCCTATACCTTGACTTGCTGTGTCCTGTCGTTCAACCAGTGTTCTCTCCATTGAATTACAAATTAATTGATATTTAATGCCATAAATTTGCCACTTGTCCCCTTATGTGGGATAAAGTAAAATGCAAAACAGTACTGAAACAGCCAACTATAAGTAAAAAAAAGTCAAGCCCTGTTTCAATAAGGCAGGATGCAAGTCTATTTGTAATGAATAGTCTTCTTAATATAGTCGCACCACACATTCAAGTTGACGAAAAATCCAACGAGGTAGCTAGTAAAAAAACTCTTTATTAAAATAATAAAATAGAAATGTTGAGCGCTTTCATCTACACTAGG